>NC_060119.1:786663951-786970003 GCF_021461395.2 Schistocerca americana
AACCCATTACTTCCACTGCACCAGTCTTTATAGCTCTTATGGTACACATTTTAGAGCCCATGTTTACTAAACTTTTTTTTTACTTCTGATGATCGTTGTTCTCATATCCCTGAATACACATTTTACAGCCCACACATTTTAGAGCCCATGTTTACTAAACTTTTTTTTTACTTCTGATGATCGTTGTTCTCATATCCCTGAATATTGACCATTCCTCCTGGAACAACGTGTATATTCGAATGTCTTTCAGTTCACATTTTGTGCATTATCTGATAGTTTCCTGGGAGTCAAATAAGCCAGTGAACTTCCACGCTCCATTTCTATATACATGTTCAGTATCCTCTGTTCACCCTATTTGCAATGTGTCCCATTAAGCTTATGTAAGCAGTGTTCTTTCTAAACAGACTGCTCTTCCCAGTATCCTACCAATGAATCTAAGGCTGCTAGTTGTTTTATCTACAATTCAGCCTACATGATCATACCATTTCATACCTCCACAAGCTGTTACACCACATCCATGTAATTGTATGGATAGACTGAGTCCAATTGTGACTAGCTGATATTTTAATCATAAGATAGTAAAACATGAAATTTTGCTAAACGCAAAGTTTTATGTTTCTATATATCTCAAGCAAGTCGTCAATCCCTGCACCATGTAGAAATTTTATCAAGATCTGCATAGATATTAGTGCAGCTTTTTCCAGATAGTACCTTATTATACATAACTGCATCATCTGCAAAAAGTCTGAGGGTATTGTTGATATCATCTGCAATCATTAACATACAACATGAAGAGCTTGGGTTTCAATACACTTCTCTTAGGCACAACTGAATTTATTTTTAAATTTATCAATAGTTCTCCATCCAAAACGCCATGCCACATCCTCCCTAACAAGGAATTCTCAATCGAGTCACCAACTTCAATCTACATCTACATCTACACTCTGAAAGCTACCATGAGGTGAATGGCAGAAGGTACATCCCATTGCAGCAGTTGTTAGGATTTCTTCCCATTCCACTCACATATGGAGCACGGGAAGAATGATTATTTGAATGCCTCTGGAGGTGCAGTAATTGTTGTCGTTGTTGTTGTGTTGTGGTCTTCAGTCCTGAGACTGGTTTGATGCAGCTGTCCATGCTACTCTATTCTGCGCAAGCTGCTTCATCTCCCAGTACTTACTACAACCTACATCCTTCTGAAGCTGCTTAGTGTATTCATCTCTTGGTCTCCCTCTACGATTTTTACCCTCCACGCTGCCCTCAAATGCTAAATTTGTGATCCCTAGATGCCTCAGAACATGTCCTACCAACCGGTCCCTTCTTCCAGTCAAGTTGTGCCACAATCTCCTCTTCTTCACAATTCTATTCAATACTTCCACATTACTTATGTGATCTACCCATCTAATCTTCAGCATTCTTCTGTAGCACCACATTTCAAAAGCTTCTATTCTCTTCTTGTCCAAACTATTTATTGTCCATGTTTCACTTCCATACATAGCTACACTCCATACAAATACTTTCAGAAACGACTTCCTGACACTTAAATCTATACTCGATGTTAACAAATTTCTCTTCTTCAGAAACGCTTTCCTTGCCATTGCCAGACTACATTTTATATCCTCTCTACTTCGACCAACATCAGTTATTTTGCTCCCCAAATAGCAAAACTCCTTTACTACTTTAAGCGTCTCATTTCCTAATCTAATTCCCTCAGCATCACCCGACTTAATTAGACTAAATTCCATTATCCTCCTTTTGCTTTTGTTTATGTTCACCTTATATCCTCCTTTCAAGACACTGTCCATTCTGTTCAACTGCTCTTCCAAGTCCTTTGCTGTCTCTGACAGAATTACAATGTCATCGTCAAACCTCAAAGTTTTTATTTCTTCTCCATGGATTTTAATACCTACTCTGAATTTTTCTTTTGATTCCTTTACTGCTGGCTCAATCTACAGATTGAATAACATCGTGGATAGGATACAAACCTGTCTCACTCCCTTACCAACAACTGCTTCCCTTCTATGGCCCTCGGCTCTTATAACTGCTATCTGTTTTTGTACAAATTGTAAATAGCCTTTTGCTCCGTGAATTTTACCCCTGCCACCTTCAGAATTTGAAAAAGAGTATTCCAGTCAACATTGTCAAAAGCTTTCTCTAAGTCTACAAATGCTAAAAATGTAGGTTTGCTTTTCCTTAATGTTTCTTCTAAGATAAGCCGTAAGGTCAGCATTGCCTCACGTGTTCCAACATTTCTACGGAATCCAAACTGATCTTCCCAGAGGTCGGCTTCTACCAGTTTTTCCATTCATCTGTAAAGAATTTGCATTAGTATTTTGCAGCTGTGACTTATTAAACTGATAGTTTGGTAATTTTCACATCTGTTAACACCTGTTTTCTGTGGGATTGGAATAATTATGTTCTTCTTGAAGTCTGAGGGTATTTCACCTGTCTCATACATCTTCCTCACCAGATGGTAGAGTTTTGTCAGAACTGGCTCTCCCGAGGCCATCAGTAGTTCTAATGGAATGTTGTCTACTCCCGTGGCCTTGTTTCGACTCAGGTCTTTCAGTGCTCTGTCAAACTCTTTACGCAGTATCGTATCTCCCATTTCATCTTCATCTACATTCTCTTCCATTTCCGTAATATTGTCCTCAAGTACATCGCCCTTGTATAGTCCCTCTATATACTCCTTCCACCTTTCTGCTTTCCCTTCTTTGCTTAGAACTGGGTTTCCATCTGAGCTCTTGATATTCATACCAGTGGCTCTCTCTTGTCCGGGGGTCTCTTTAGTTTTCCTGTAGGCAGTATCTATCTTGCCCCTAGTGAGAGAAGCCTCCACATCCTTACATTTGTCCTCTAGCCATCCCTGCTTAGCCATTTTTCACTTCCTGTCGATCTCATTTTTGAGACGTTTGTATTCCTTTTTGCCTGCTTCATTTACTGCATTTTTATATTTTCTCCTGTCATCAATTAAATTCAGTATTTCTTCTGTTACCCAAGGATTTCTACTAGCCCTCGTCTTTTTACCTACTTGATCCTCTGCTGCCTTCACTACTTCATCCTTCAGAGCTACCCATTCTTCTTCTACTGTATTTTTTTCCCCCATTCCTGTCAATTGTTCCCTTATGCTCTCCCTGAAACTCTGTACAACCTCTGGTTCTTTCAGTTTATCCAGGTCCCATCTCCTTAAATTCCCACCTTTTTGCAGTTTCTTCAGTTTTAATCTACAGTTCATAACCAATAGATTGTGGTCAGAGTCCACATCTGCCCCTGGAAATGTCTTACAATTTAAAACCCGGCTCCTAAATTCCTAAATCTCTGTCTTACCATTATATAATCTATCTGATACCTTCTAGTATCTCCAGGACTATTCCATGTATACAACCTCCTTTTATGATTCTTGAACCAAGTGTTAGCTATGATTAAGTTATGCTCTGTGCAAAATTCTACTAGATGGCTTCCTCCTTCGTTTCTTACTCGCAATCCATATTCACCTACTATGTTTCCTTCTCTCCCTTTTACTACTCTCGGATTCAAGTCACCCATGACTACTAAATTTTCGTCTTCCTTCACTACCTGAATAATTTCTTTTATCTCATCATACATTTTATCAATTTCTTCATCATCTGCAGAGCTAGTTGGCATATAACCTTGTACTACTGTATTAGGCATGGGCTCCGTGTCTATCTTGGCCACAATAATGCGTTCACTATGTTGTTTGTAGTAGCTTACCCACACTCCTATTTTTTTATTCATTATTAAACCTACCCCCGCATTACCCCTATTTGATTTTGTATTTATAACCCTGTATTCACCTGACCAAAAGTCTTGTTCCTCCTGACACCGAACATCACTAATTCCCACTATATCTAACTTTAACCTATCCATTTCCCTTTTTAAATTTTCTAACCTACCTGCTCAATTAAGGGATCTGACATTCCACACTCCGATCCATAGAATGCCAGTTTTATTTCTCCTGATAACGATCTCCTCTTGAGTAGTTTCCGCCCGGAGATCCGAATGGGGGACAATTTAACCTCTGAAATATTTTACCCGAGAGGACGCCATCATCATTTAACCATACAGTAAAGCTGCATGCCCTTGGGAAAAATTACGGCTGTAGTTTTCCCTTGCTTTCAGCCATTTGCATCTCTGTTTTTTTAGAATGGCTCTATACCATGAAGGCTCCCTCCCATTATAGATTGTTCTACTCCATATATGTCTATCCAGTACGTGGCAAAGTATTATTTTAAATGTGATCTATAGTTCTTCCAGATGCTCCTGCCCTGTGCTGAAAGTTTCAAATTCCTCATTGAGATATGACATTACTGATTTTTTTACCTAATTTACTGAATGTATATATTATTCTGCTTGTTTTAGTTGGCCCTTGTACTTTGGTAATCATTATTGACACAACCACATGATTGTTATTGATACCAGTTTAATGTGGACTCCCTCAAAGAGGTCAGATCTATTTGTTGCCATTAGATCCAATATATTTACAACATGAGTGGGGTTCCTAACTACATGTCCTATGTAGTTTTCGGAGAAGGCATTTGGTGATCTTTCACTGAATGTCTTATCATGCCCACCACTATCATAATAATTTGCCCAATTAATTGTTGGATGATTAAAGTCTCCACCAATGGTTACAGTATGACTGGGGAACTTACGTACAAGCAAACTGAGGTTTTCTCTCAAGTTTTTGAATACACCAGGAGATGAGTCTGGTGGGAAATTGAACAATCCAATTACCATTTTATGCCCTCCCCTAATACCGAGTCTTGGCCAAACAATATCACATGCAGCTTCATTCTGTCTCGATCGATTAGAATTTCTTTATTGCAACTAATACATCACCATTTCCTATTAACCTATCCTATCGACTTACACTTAATTTTTTCCCAAAAATCTCACTCGTATCACTTTCAGGTTTAAATCAGATTTCTGCACCTAGTAATAGGTGAACTTCACTGCTTTTCACAAGTGCTTAAACCTATGGCACTCTGTTGTGGTTTTTTGTAGTCTACCAATAGGATTTTAATACTTTCACCTGTGAGAAGCATTAATTCGATCTTACATATGTGGTGTGATACTGTAACGAATGCTTTTTGAGAGTCAGGATATACTACATCTACCTGATTAGCTTGATACAGGACTTTCAGGAAGTTCTGTGAAACAACTGCAAGTTGGGTTTCACATTATTTATGTTTTTGGAAGCCATGCTAGTTACGTGGAGCTGGTCATTCAGTTTGATAAACCTCATTACATTTTAGCTGAGAATACGTACCAAGCTTCTAAAAATATTGAACATTAATGATACTGGACATTAGTTTTCTGACTCACCTCTTCTACCCATCTTACGGATGGGAGCAACATGGTCTTTCTTCCAACCAGTTGGCAAGGTAATTTTTTTCAAAAGACCTTCAGTACCTTGTGGTTAAGACAGGGGCCAACAAAGCTGCAAATTCTCTGTAGAACTCTATGGATCCTAGTATCTTTTCCAGCTTTGGTGACTTCAGATGTTTCTCAATACCAATGACCCTACTATTTTTATATGTACACCCATTTGGGTGGAATTAAGAGTGATATGTAACACAACATTATACATTAAGATCAACGTATGTAAGATAACACATTCATTTATATGTTTTTCGGTATAAAATCTTATATTAAACATAAATATATTATATTAGCATACTGCAGCAGGACCCGCAACATCTGCCATGTGGTGAACTTCAGAAGAAGCGCCAGCAGCGGAAGCAGCAGGTGGATGTTGCTGCTGCCTATTGACTGCAGATGCTAACTCCTCCCTCAGAACAGCGGCAGCTCCTGCTGCAGAATCCACTGTGCTATGACTCATTTCTGCATCATTTATGGTTCTGCAACTGCAAGAAAAAAATTGTTATAGTATAAGTTAAACAACTTCTAAAAATCTAGATATTTATTAATTTCTACAAGACATAACAATGAATGTATGGCAGTACTGGCTCCAGCTGTATGTCATTTTCACATTCACAATTCTAAAAATACTCTTCTAAATTTTTTTATAGGTTAATGTTTTTTCACAGAAAAATACTGTAAATTGGGTGAATAGGGACAAAAATTTTAAAAAGTTATTAAATGAAACCTCTCCCTTGCATTTTCATCTGAAGTATCTTGATCAGTGCAGTTAAGATGGCCAGTCTGTTGTCTACACGACATTTCAGAACCAAAATCAAGTTTTCATATTTGTCATGTTGGCAGACACTATATTCAGCTGCTAATCTACACAGAATTTTTATTACCTCTTAAAAGGTTTTGGTATTCTAACTAGTGACTAGATTGATGTATTAGTGATTTTATATTCTCGGTTCACTGTATTTTGGTGAGTATTTGCACATAATAAATATTTAGTTACCTTCATTTTGAAAGAAACCATTTAATTTATTTTAAATATTGTTTGTACAGTTATATTGAGGTGAATCAGAACAAGGCAAAAATGCCAAAAGTAGCTACTGGTAACAAATTTTTCATGACATGTGAAGTGTGCTTGCTTCATACTGTTACACAGAATTTTCAAAACATTTGATTTGATGCATAGAAGACAGGCCAAGTTATACAATAAGAACATTTTAGGAAAAATACAGAGGCTTACACTATTTTATATACATTTCTGAGATACACCTACACATTTATTACTGTTTCCAGAGCACAACAATAAAATCTATAATTCCGTTGTTCAAACAGTGAAACTAACCTCAACGACTTCTTCAATAGACTAATAGCCATTTCCCACCAGAGGAGCAAAGACCAATTTTTTCAATGAGCCACATTATATGCATTACTGCCTTAAAGTTTATGGTACATTTTCACTCCCATGTACTATGGTGTTTAGGCATAGTGTTTTAAATGGGATATTGGAAGTTTAAAATTATTCCTGTGGCAAGTGGTGGCGGTGGAAATGGAAAGTGTCAAGTGTATGTTCGTTTTCATATTAAAAAGAATGGATGGTGTTTTAAAATCTTTTAAGCGTGGTAAACAGGATTGTCGATGTTTGACAACATACATTTTTTCATGATTTTTATAATACTACGAACCTTGAGGCTTTTGCTGAATTACCCCAGAGATTATATTATAATGAATAATCGAGTCAAAGTAGCAGTGGTAGAATATTTTTCTGGTGTCTGTCTGTGGCAACTGGCAAAATAAACAGTACAAATGCTAAGCTATTCTGTTTGTCTGCTAAGTAGTCAACGTGTGATTTCCAATTTAAACTTCAACGTGATTTAGGCCTAAGAAGTTAACATGGTTTACATCTGTGATAACCTGACCACTGCAAGTTATTTTTATTCCATTCCGTTCTATATCTGGCATTTATTGGAGTCCCTTCAGGCACCTCACTTTCAATCAGAACTGTTATATCGTAAGCAAATAAAACTGAACCAACATCAAGTGGTTGGTCATTTATGTAGAAAAGGAACAGATAGGTACCCAATATTGGACCTCACGAGACTTCTTGGGAAATAGTTCTCTAGTTTGAGTAGTAATTGCTTGAATTTGAAGTTACAATTACTCTTTGTTCCCCATCTATTAAGTAAGAGTTGAACCCTTGTAAAGTAGTGTCTCTGTTTCCATATATCTATAAATTGTATAGAAGTAAGGAGTGGTTCAGTGAACTGAATAATTTTGTCAGATCACAGAATGTACCTATGACCTTTCTGCTCTTATATAATGAGGAGCATATCTTTTGAGAATACTCTTTGATGGCATTTACAACGCTTTTTCCTTGCTGGAATCCAAACTGATTTTTAGAACCTCTCATTTATAGTAAGAAATTTTTGAATTTGTTTTGCTGCAATCTTTTCAAACACAATGGAGACTGTAGAATATTGCTAAGCATAATAAGTATCAAAAACAACTGAACACGATCATCATAGCACAAAACAATGGATGCAGCAGCACCATAGTACACAAATTATGTATCACCATAAAAAGAAGAAAGAGAAGACAGCAGGTATATCAACACACAACAATAACACACAACGCTCATTTCACTCCAGAAAACACAGCCCTCAACACAAAATGGCACACCAAGACGCAACAGCAATACTCCTATTCTACTCCATTCCTCTCTCCACCTACAGCTCCCACAATTCCTCAGTCAGTTCTAATGCGTGTGCAGTGTGCTACAGTGTATGTTACGTCCAAATAAACATTTACTGGGCGAAATCTGCACTATATGCATTTAATACATACAGAGCAATAAATGGTTGCATAAATAGGACAAAAAATGAATGGAGAGAGAGAGAGAGAGAGAGAGAGAGAGAGAGAGAGAGAGAGAGAGAGAGAGAGAGAGAGAGAGAGAAATCATATTTCATATAGTTTTAATTATAAACAGTAAGATTTAAATAAGCTGCCAAAGAATCACTACAAATATCATATCAAAACATGTATAGTCATAATTTTCTTTGTATTATAGACCACTGAAGATGCCTAGACTATATAGGTGAAACACTTTAGGCACAACTAAATAAATTCAGTTGCAAAAGGTGTAATTTTTGTATGATAAAACATAACTGAATTTAGCAACAGAGGAAAATGGCTGCAAATATTAATAATATTTTATAGAAGATCAGCAAAAGAGATATAGGGCTGTAATTCCACTTATCTTTTGTCGATCCCTTTTTGAGAATTGAGGCAACCACTGATAGTAACAAAGCAATGGTCAACTAGTGAAGTGTGTTGCTCTTCATGAACAATGTGTTTTGGTTTTCTGTCTCGGTGATACATATGATTGTTTATATTAACATAATAATTTGGTGAAAAATGTCAATTTTAAGCCCGCTGTTGGAGTAGTCTTGTCTGTTCTATTACAGGATAGTAAATATTTCCACACTGGTGACACTGAGTTTATTGCGTGTAATCTATACAACATGAAGTTATTGGGGTGCTTATCTTTTTGTGCATTCAACCCAATGTCTTTGTCAGCCTACAGACATCTCAACTGTCAGGAACAAAAGTTGTTTATGTCTAATGAAACTTTCACAAGCAATTCATCTCATCCGGGCACTTTTGTACACCACAAAGTAGACAAACTCCCACAGCCAGCTGTGTCGGGAACCACATGGGGCACATATGAGCATGTCCATGGTCACCAAGTACAGAACTACACTGGCTGCTCTAGCTAACAGCATTATGCTCACAAAATTCAAGCCTTCACATCAAAGATTCATAGATGTTCTTACACTAATGTGGCAAGCACGTACTGCTAGCGCCAAACTAAAAATGCACCCTCTTTAGCATGACATGGGGTTTGTGAAAGCTTGTTTCATTTCTCAAACAAATTCCAAATTGCCTCCCAATGACTATGGTCGTACATCCTGCACCGGCCACCCATGCACCCACACCTACCGTGTCATGTAGCATGTGCAGTCATCAATTCGTCGCCTCTACAGGGACCTTGGACAATGTATCACACAACAGGACAATACTACATCAGGACTTCTCCAATGTTTTTTGCCTCCACTGCATCAGATGCCCCTTCTCCTAGGGTCACCTGGACCTGTTCTCTTCTACCAATCATCCCAGAACATATACCGGCTGGCCTGTTACCAAAATTGTCACAATTACAGAATGACAGCCTGACAACATGGTTTGTGCTTGCCTTCTGAATGTCAATGGGATCATCAATGGTGACACAGGGTTCATATTTCTGGTTAGTCATTTGCACGATTTCACAGACCTAATGAGTGATCTGAGTCCACCAGCATTTTGTAAATACAACACTGCCAAAATCACCACCATTAGATGTCTCTCTTGCCCCCATGCAGATGCCATTCACCACATAATTGATGATGAAGCTTTGGAAAACAGATCTATGTGCACTGGTGAGAGCCGAATACATGCTAAATCTTGCCTTATATGCACTTTGGTTGGTGAAGCTGCTGCAAGTACTACAATTAAACCTTTTTATCACAAGCATCTGACCCCTCAGACCTTAATCTCTGGCTGGCTGACCAGGCATACAATATTATGGGACATCATCATATGATTCCGACCATGGTTAAACCGAAGATTTTCATGGGCGGCACCAGCGATTCTGTCGTTATGCCCCAGACAGCAGAGGTTAGTCTAGAGCAGGTGCATCATCCCCATGTGACCCACAGCCATCTGGAGGTGAGTGCCCACATCTCTCTCTACCCACTCTAGAAGACCTTCCAATTTCCCGTGATGCAACACCCGACTGCTTCAGGGAACTTCAACAAGCTACGCCAGCTGGCACAGCCAGTGCTCAACTCACATCACACATAGTTTATCCACTTTCCTGGTTTCACAGGACATTCAAGTATGTAGTAAGGAACTGCCAACCACCTTGCACTTACCCAAATTCCTTGTGTGGGCTGGTTTAGCCACTGCAATCTGCAAAGACAAGGTTAGGCACTACGCAGTACTTTGGTATTTTAACTCTACATCCTCACTTTAATGACTATGTACAAGACATCACATCCCAGCATGTTTTTTAGCCAACATGGATGTGGGCACAAGTGTCACACCAATGTCTATCACACTCACATGCCCTTTGCTGGCAAAATTCTCCTTACGTGCAGTGACAAGATCAACATCTCAGTACACAACATGGTCAAACTACTGACCGAACTGGTTCCTGATGTGTTTGTTAAATGCCTTCCGTGTCACCAGTGTTGATGACCGTGTCCCCTGTATTGATCTCTTACAGTTTTTTGGCCTCTCCTCTGGCCTGAGAACAATGTCTTTACTTTACCATGAGAAACATTCAAATTGCGTGTGCTCGCTACACCATCAACTCTCTACCATCCACTTTCTCTGAGTATGTCACTATTGCTGCATCTGGTCTCCTTGCTTGTCGACCTAACTGCTGAATGCTCCGTGGTTGCACTTACTGCATGCAGAATTAAGAGACCAGACGCTTAATAGATGCTGCTTCAGAAGGACTGGTATGCGCACAACGCCTACTCCACAGCCTCAGACCTCTGCAACCGTACTCTGATGTGGAACTTAACTCAGCACCTGTTCCACATGTCTCAACCTGTAATTCTGTACACCTCAGGTTAGTGACAGTGTTACATCAAGGGAAGCCACCCACATCCCCCCCCCCCTTGCATGTGACGGCAAAGCAGGCACAGTAATGAATGGCACATGCCATACGATCGACACTATGGGTCTGGCTTGTGATGCACTGGGGGCCATCTGTAAACATTGCCATGCAAAAGCAGTAGTGCATGAACTCTTCCAGGTGGGCATCATACAGCCTTCGGACAGCAACTGGTCGGCCCCCATCCACTTGATCCTTAAGAAAGACAGTTCTTTTTGCTGTGTGGCAACTACAGGTGCCTTAATGCTCGTACTGTCATTGATAACTACCCAATCCCCCAGATTCAGGACTTTGCACAACTTCATAACAGCACGTATGTGAGTGCTCTCAACTGATGTAATGCATTTCTACTGATCCCTACGTTCCCAGGTGACACTGCTAAGGATCTGTTGGTTACTCCACATGACATGTTTGAGTTTTGTTTCATGTCATATGGCTTCAAAAATGTCACTCAGTCATATCAACGTTTCATCAACTCAATCTTATTCACGATGCTGAATTGCTATGCTTACTTAGACGATATTTTAAAATATTCCTCCTCAATCGAGAAACATGAAATCCACCTGTCCCAAGTCAAGTGGCTTTGCTAAGCAATAGCTTGCAAACCACACATGACAAATCTCAACTGAACTGAGAATATGTTACCTTCTTGGGATATACCATGGACGGCAAAGGCATTCAACTGCCAGTTGATTGGGTGGACTTTCGTTGCAACCTCCCTCATCATCCGACTTTTTGGAAACTGCGCTGATTCCTCTGCACCATTAATTCCTACTGGTGACATCTTCCCATCGCCACCCTCATCCAGGCAACTCTTACAGTTGTGTTGGTTGGTAACCAAATCTCTGGTAAACCCCAGATGAATTGGTCGGACAACATGATCTAACCATTTGAGGCACTGAAAATTACATTAGCTAATGCCATGACATTTAAGCACCCAGTTCTGGATGTGCTCATTTCCATTCTCATGGATGTGAGCGATTTCTCAGTAGGTGCCGTCCTCCAACAACATGTAGGCAATTCCATTCTACCATTGTGCTTCTTTTCCAGGAAACTGCTTGGTTCACAATGAAAGTGGTCTGCATTCAATCACAAACTAGTCACAGTTTATGAAGCAGTTAAGCACTTCTGCAGTGACATCGAGGATTGCAAAGTCACCATAAACTCCTAGCGGATGCGATTTGCAATCCCATACTAGATCTGCCACAGACACTTTCGAGCATGTGGATTTGATTAGCCAATACACAACAGACATTTGACAAATTAGGGGAGCTGACAATGCAGGCACAGTATATCTATCCAGAATGGCAGCAATTACTTCTCCTTTGGACTTCAAAGAGTTAGCTCCACTGCAGACAGAAGAGACAGATGTACAGGAAATGCAACAGGATATGGCTACAAACTTTACAATGGTTTCTCACCACCTATCACGAGCCACTACACCAATTGTGTACGACATTTCCATAGATCATCTGTGCCCAATTGTACCAGTTGTCCTTTGCCTGTAAGGTGTTTTTGGCAACACATGACCTCAGCATCCTGGTATTAGGGTCACCAGGTGCCTGTGACTGAATGCTTCATATGGCCCAATGGAAACAAAGACTGCCAGTCATGGACCCAGGTGTGTATTCCCTGTCAATAGGGCAAATTCAGCCATCATGAACAGCCCCCATTAAATTTTGTCTGACCCTTTCCACTGTCTGTACAATACTGCAACATACTTTTGTCCCTCAATGAAGTGATCAGATGGGTTAAAGATGTACCACTCATGGACATTACTGCCGATATCATCACAAATACATTTGTCCGTATGTAGATTGCACAATTCGGCTGCTCGTCTTTGGTTACAACAGACGAGGGATGCCAACTTGAGCTCCAGCTTTTTTTCGAAATTGTGCATCCTCTGCGGCAGTGCCAAGTTCCATACCACCGCTTATCAATCATAGAACAACAGCCTCATCAACCACTGGCACCACATGTTTAAAGCAGCCCTCATGTGCAGCAAAGAAGCCTGGACTGGAGTGTTACACTTGGTCTTGTTCGGCATTCAAACAAGATTTAAAGGCTATGCTCACACAGGTGCTTTATGACAAACCCCTCTTGCTCCCTGCTGAGTTTGTGGAAGATTCTAAGCTACACACCCAGTTCAGATGCCCACTCTGGTCGAGCATGTTAGATCGCACATTGCCAAGGTGCACAGCCCTGCCCCCTCAGCCACATTCAACACCCTCAGTTTTTGTTCACAACAAGCTGGCTCATTGTGAGTTTATAATGCTATGTGACAACACCATTCAGCCAGCACTACAGCCTCCCCACTCATGACCTCATCAAGTGTTAGAAAGGGTAAATAATACTATAGATATTTTACTGAATGATAAATGACAGACCATCTCTGTCAACAGGGTCAAGCCTGCTTGGACTTTGGACAACAACCCACTTGCAGAAGCAGGAAGGACCTTATGGGCACTCAATGCCACGAATATCAGAGGCGAACATGTCCCCAAACCATACAGTGTCATGTGAAAGAACTTTAATGTGAGGTTCCATCTCCCCAGTGTTCTGTCCCCCCTTCTGTTGGGATTGACTCTAGCCCAGCTCCTGCTGCTCCCCTACCACCCCCCCCCCCCTCTCCCAGTGACAATGACAGTGCCCCACTCGATCAACTCACCCTCATTTTTCCGCTGCTTAATGTGCACCCAGTGTTCACTATCAGCAATGTGACTATCATGTCGATGACCTTGCCCTCCATCTGCATGACACCACCATTTTCATATTGGCACATTATGCTTCCAGCTGTGATGAGGCTATTACATTATATGTGACACTTATGTTCACTCCAGACTCCCCCAGGACATGGATGAAGATCACACCACAGCCATAACCGATGGCGGTGGTTGTATCACCATCACTGTGCCCGTTTACATGGTCCATCCCACAACTCCACTCTCGCATGTGGGTCATCACCTTTGGCCTCCTGAATGGTTGCATGACTATGTCATCTCTGGGTTCCACACCCACAAAAACAGCAATCGATCAAAAGACAATTCAGGCAGTTGGAAGCAAGAGTTGGAGTAATTCTGTCTATTCTATTACTAATACGATAGTAAATATTTGCAGAGTTTATCACAGCATATTTACTTTTTAACCATTTTATTTACTTATTTGTTAACCTTACATAATGTTAACCACTTTCCAGCAACTCATGATGCCTAGGACACGTGACTCAACTTGAGTTTATGTGATCGCTCTAAGCTTGTTGACACCAGTGCCTACCAATTTAAATTGTATATTACAGCACTGAGGATGGTCACTTAGTGACCGAAAATCGATTTTGCGGTTAATAAAACAAAAAAATACAACCAATGCTGTCCCTCCTTCCAAGTATATCCATTATCTGGTCGTGGTGCACAGGACACTCCATGGAGTCGCCAATCAATGTTTTGAAGACACTAAATGTGCAAAGAGGGTACTACATCTTCAGGCAAATCCACTGCATAACAATCTATTTCTTTGGTTAATCAATTTGCTAATTTTATGTTATTCTTTTTATACTTGTAAATTGTGTTGTAAAAATTACAGTTATGGGTTTAAAATAAACAGTTTTATTTAATATAAATTCACTTATCTGCAAAATGTAAACAATATCTTACAGGTACCTTTTTCTGGAATAAATGAAAGTTCCTTTCTACTACCATGATTTTGTAATAAATATAATTACATCTTTTTTAAAAAGATAAGGAGGAAGGATGTGGTTCAATTATTGCAGTCCAGGGCAGTAATGCATGATAAAGAAGGCAGCCCTTGCAATTGGTTCTTTGGAGGTGGAGGTGGTGGTGGTGGTGGTGGTGGTGGTGGTGGTGGTGGTGGTAGGACTGAAGGGTATGTGGGGATGTGATGCGGGAAATCTGTTTGCAGACTAGGTCTGGGGGATAGTGCTTGTCTGTGAAGGCCTTGGTGAGACCTTCAGTTTACTGGACAAAGGAGTTCTTGTCACGGCAGACACCAACCCCGGGTGACCAAGTGGTACTTAAGGAATTTTTTGGTGTACAGGGGATGGCCACTGTCGAAACACAGGTACTGTTGGTGGCTGGTGACTGGAGTGTGGATGGAGCCTTCAGAGAGGAGGAGGTCAGTGTCCAGGAAGGTGGCACTCTGGGTTGAAGAGGACCACATGAAGTGGATAGGAGAGAAGGTGTTGAGATTGTGAAGGAATGAGGATAAGGTGTCTTCGCCACAACTCCAGATCATGGAGATATGATCAATGAACCTGAATTAGATCAGTGGTTTAGGGTTTTGGGAGACTAGGAAGGTTTCCTCTAGATGGTCAGTAAACAAGTTCGCATAGGAGAATGCCATGGTTCTTCTCCCCCTCCCCCCTTTGTACCCTGCTATTCCTCCTCCTCTCTCACCCCACTCCAGACTGCTCCTTTTGTTCAACATGACAGTTGTAATCAGGTCAGGATTTCTGGAGGTAGTGGTTACATGTGCATGAGGTGTGCTTGCTTGCACGAATGAATGTGTGTTTTCTTTTCTGAAGAAGGTTTCGATCGAAAACTATGATGTGTAGCAGTCTTTTCATCCTGCCTGTATGTTACTCAATGTATCACCTTTTTAGCAATCTACCTTTTCTTAATGTTGTTGACACTTATGTGCCTAATGGCTTTTCTTCCGTCCTGCAACCCTGTAATGTTTTCCTTTGCTGCTGTTCTCTAAAGCATTGCCCTGCTCAGTCCCCATAACGTTTCATCTTTCCTGTGTGTGTGGTTTTTTTTTTTTTTTTTTTTTTTTTTTTTTCATCATCTGCCAAACCATGACTTCCAAGTGACACTGTATCAATGATCTCATCTGCGTACAATATACAACTTTTAGAGCCTCAAGCATTTCGGTGTAAATTCTAGAAACACTTGGCCTTCCACCGTGTCAAACACCTGATATTTTTGGTAAGAGTGTGAGAGAATGAGAAAGTTTCTACCAGTCCACCTGTTTCTATGTGCAGGTCGGAAGTTTGTTATTAGAAGACTGTAAGAGGGGGCGAGTAACTGACGACAAGTGTTTGCCGCCAGCGCCACAGAAGACGTGACGAAAATTCAAGGAATAATTACGTAGTATTCTTTGATGTGTTAGTGTCTGTGTCGATTGTAGAAAGACCAATGAACAATTGAATATAGATTTCTATGCACATTCATGTATTGGGCTCGCTTGAGACTAGAGACTTATCTTACTTCACATCTTAGTTCTGCATGAGGCAAGACACATGTGATGTCTATAAATTATTGGTTGAGTCTGAAGTTTAAAGACGCCAGTTGGCTTGCCAGAGTTTACTTATGTGAAAAAGAGAAAATGTTGATTTGTGTAGAGAGATGAGAATATACCAAGAATGCACTGAAAGTGTTCCACAAGTGCACAAATTATTTCAAGAACAGAGAAGTAGCTTAATAAATTCCTGTACCCGTTATAGTCTTCGGAGAAGAAGCTTTTAGGATATCGACGTAGCTGATTACCCAGACGAGAGGACCGGCTGCACACAATACGTAAGTCAACTGCGAGAGACGTATGAGTCTTGCACCCCTGTACCACGCTGTCTCGTGTCGTCCGAAAATCGTTAGAACATGGCGACCTAAGAGTCAGGACCCGAAGAAAACGAGAATTTAAAGACAGAAACTGAAAGAAGATATTAGGCGTTATCATGGCAAACAGGCCTAACAAGATACAAGAACTGTTTCCAGTAATCGTTTTGAGTCCAATGAACCAATGGAAGAAAGTTGCGAGCGCAGTGCAGTAAAATGCGCGAGAAAGTAATAACGGAGAAAACTGGAGATTAAGACTTCAACTTTTCGACTAAGAGGATTGTTATGGTTATTTATTGAGCATCCATTTCATCATATACAATGATATAGGAGATTGGGTGTGGAGAGTAAGCAGTCTTCACACACGTACATCGCGCCGACGCCGAGTGCACCAGCTGCTGCTCACCGGTGCTGACTCCGTGTCTGCTCGCCAACGACGACGCTGAAACCAACATTCGACGCCGCTGGCGCCAGTGCTGTCCACTGACGCTGATTACACGTTCGCTCACCCACGCAGCTAGAGCTCTTCGCCGGGTGAGCGAAAACCCAGAATTATTTGGTAAAAGTTGAGGGCACGGTTGAATGATAAACTCACGTTAATCAACTATTTATTGAATTTAACAAGAGACACGATGAACAACTTCAAAATTTAACTAAAAAATTATTATAGTTATTGTACTCAGTGGTGAATTTTCTTTTAGATGATTACTAGGTTAAGATCAATAAAATTATGGATCAAGAACAGCAACAAACTTCAGGACCAGCCATGGCCATGGCAGTGAATAGGGGACACGCCAAACTGGGCTGAAGTGGCAAATTTAATCAAAGAACTAAGTCCATACTCCGTTAAATGCTTGATTAGATGACCAAAGTGCTAAGCTGAATGACCAGAAGGCTGATTCAACCACTCTAAGTGAGAAATTAGATGCTCAAAGTGAAACCTTGAACAGCCATGCAGCAAATATAGTTTTTATTAAAGACTAAATTTGACTCTTTAAATAATAAGGTACAAAATATGAAGTTAGATTTAAAGAGTGAACTCACTAATTCTTTGAATGCTTACGTTAATCAACTATTTATTGAATTTAACAAGAGACACGATGAACAACTTCAAAATTTAACTAAAAAATTAGAATTTGACATTGAAGATAAATGTAACAATGTAGAAATGGAACTTGTCGAAAAAATTAGGATCGTTTCAAAGCGTATGCAATGTTGCCTTCAATGTTGTAAATCAGAGGTTGCACGCCCTGAAGGAGAGTATTGAAAAACAGGATAAGGTAATTCCTTTTGTCCAATCGCAAATTGCAAGCATCAACACTCGAGTTGACACCGTGGAAAGGGATTTAAAAGAGGAACTTGCGACATCCGATACCGTACCTTAAATATAAACAGTCTGGAGGAACAATTAGAAGAAATGATAGAAAAGTGGCCGAGAGGGTAACCCCTAACAATGTTTCTTCAGACTTAGCTTTGGAACATAATGATCAGAAGAAAGGCATAGATAGTTTATGGAAAGCATTCAAACTTATCCAGGATAAGGTAGACAAAAAAGTGACTTCTTCTAACGTGGTGGTAACCAGTGAGGCAATGGGGAGCAAATTCTGGACTATCCAGGCAATTTCCGAAATTTAAGCCAGACGGGGACGTAAACCCAACTCATTTTCTGAAACGGTTCAACCAAGCCATGCCGAAAAATTGGGAAGACTCAAAAAAAGACAGAATTCGCGGTAGGGTGCCTTTTAGGTGAAGCTTCGGAATGGAGCACTGTAAACATTGAGAATTTTTCGTCTTGGACCGACTTCCACAAAAAGTTTAAGGAGAAGTATTGATCAGCGAGTGACCAAGAAAAATTATTATCTGATTTGTGGGACGCAAAGAATTATAACAGTACGTGGGGAACAATGAGAAGATATTCTGAATGGCATTCGACACGGGAAAAGTACTTAGATAAACCCATGGAGGGAGAGGGGTTTGTTAGTATCTTAATAAGGCGATTACCTATCTACGCTAGGAAAGATATATTATGTAGTGGATGGAAGACCGTAGAAGAATTGTTATCCTTTGTAGAAGCACTTTATGCCTTAAAGACCGGAATGAGAACGTACGTCAAAGTGAAAGTCAGAATTACCGAAGAAGTAACAACAGTAGTAATAGTAATTTTAAGACACATGAGGCTAATCTAGTTAGAGTACACCGGTGTAGTCGGAATAGTGGTAACGAAAGTTATCAAAACAACCAACCACTTTCGTGTATAGGCCCAGTAACATTGCAGGAATTTGTACCTAGTAGCAATAGAATACAAAGTAAAAATGTAATATCTCGATTTCGTACTAGCCGGTGATTACTAACAATGAGAAAAACGTTATGCCATCTGGATCCAGGGCTGGGGCCCACGTCGCAGAAATACATTAGTAGGCCTAGCTTATAACAAACATGTTAGCTTTACGCATAAAATATCGACCAAAGAAGGTTGTTACTAGAAGAACCTAGCTTAACTAACGTTACTCCACAACCAATTATAGTTGGAAAGGTAGAAGATTTTGAAGTTAATATATTTATTGATTCTGGTAGTGAAGTGTCACTTATTTCTAGTGGTTTCTTTAATACATTACGAACTAAACATAAACTTACCGCTATTACCGGTAACAGGAGTGTTCATAGTAGGTATTACTGGAACCAAAAGTAAAGTTGTGAAACGTGACACCCAGGTGAACTGCATCACTGGGAATGTTCCATTTCGTTAGACACTTTTAGTAGTGGGAAATATCAATAGAAATGTGTTAGTTGGCATAGAATGGCTATCAAAACTTAACGTCATATTGAATTTTGCGGAGAATATTCTTTATTTTAGAATAGGTGACGATAAATATTGTGTAAAGTTTATGACAGACCACTATAATGGTAAACAAATAACTGAGAATCAGCGTTTACGATTAACAGCGACAGCGCAATTGTCACGGGAGACTGAAAACGTAAGTCATGCATCACACCGAGCTGACATACGAAACAAAGTAAATGAATCCCCAATGTTAACCAACGACCAAAAGTTGAATTTATCTAAAATTCTATTGGAATATGAAATGGTATTTTCTGATAGTCCGGGTAATATTAGTGACTATGTATGTAAATTTAAGATCAAAGATAATACTCCATTTTTTTGTAGACCCTACCCGATATCGGTAAGCCTGAAAGAAGCGGGTAAGGAAGAGATAAGATGATTGACAATAAAATAATAGAACGTGGTACGAGTGTTATGAATAACCCTTTAGTAGTGGTAAAAAAGGCTACAGGTGTGCCGTTAGTGCTGGACGCGCGCACTTTGAATAAGCAGATAGAGACGGAACGAGACAGACCAATTAATATCGATGAATTACTGTCCAAATTTGAGAAAGCACAGTATTTTAGCACGATGGACCTGACGGCTGGGTATTGGTAAATTCGGTTACATCCTTATTCAAAGAAGTAAACAGCGTTTCTATCTGATGGGAAATCACATCACTTTAATGTGTTACCTTTTTAACTAAATATCTTGGTATCCGTGTTTCTACGAGCCCTGAACGGGGTTTTAGGAAGGGAATTGTTAAGGGATTTAATAACATATGTGGGTGATATCCTTATAATCTCCGCTACATGGGAATAACGTAAAACCTTAAAAATGTAAAGAAAAAGGTATTACAGTAAAAGGTATTACAGTAAAACTATCTAAATCGCATTTTGCTAGGCAAGAGTTTAAGTTTTTAGGGCATATTGTAGGAGTGCAGGGAATTAAACCCGATCCGGAACGTATAAAGGCCATTAAGGAGAGTCCACCCCTAGAAACATAAGACAATTGAAAGGATCTATTGGAATGGTCGGTTAAATATAGACGATGTATACGAAGTCAAGAGCTGAACGACCCAAGACTTCTGCGTTTATTACGGAAAGGAATACCGTGGAGTTAGGACAAAGAGACAAATAATGAGTTTGAAAATGTGAAAAGAGCACTGGTGGAATCACCTTTACTACACCTTTCGGTTATGGGTGAGCCATTTAAAAATTTCAACATATGCATCCGACTATGGTATAGCTGCGGGACTTTTTCAAGGAGAGTTTTTTTTTTTTTTTTTTTTTTTTTTTTTGGGGTTTTAGGGCGCACAACTTCAATGGTCATTAGCGCCCTGACTACTCTAAGAATGCACCGCGAGGCACAAGTTGACAACAACTAAAAGGGAAAACACGATAAAAGACAGACTGACAGGCATAGGATTAAAAAACAGCATCATCAAATGTCCTTAGCGAGGTTTGTCAAATTGATAAAACGAAGAACACGAGCAGCTGCTCGTGGGTCATCCGCTAAAATGGCATCGAAAGTATTTGGCAGGTTAAGATCGAGGCGCAGTGTGTTAAGATCTGGACAGGACATTAAAATGTGTCTAACCGTCAGCAAGTGCCCACATGGGCAGAACGGCGCCGGCGCAGCCGTCAGCAGATGGCGATGGCTGAACCGGCAGTGTCCAATTCTTAACCGGGCTAAAACGACCTCCTCCCGCCGAGAAGGGCGTGAGGAGGACGTCCAAGCCACGGGAAGAGGTTTTAAGGCCCGAAGCTTGTTGTCGGTAAGTGCAGCCCAGCGGCATGCCACAGAGATAAGGTGCGCCGACAAATCACCCTGCTAAAATCGGACGAAGGGACGCAACAAGAAGCTGTCCGAGGCTGGAGGACCGCAGCCTTGGCCGCGGCATCTGCAGCTTCGTTCCCAGGGATACCGACATGGCCAGGAACCCACATAAAGCTAACTGGAGAACCGACGTCCACCAGCTGCTGAAGAGAGCGTTGGATCCGGTGTACGAAAGGGTGAACCGGGTACGGATCACTGAGGCTCTGGATGGCGCTCAGGGAATCTGAGCAGATGACATAAGCAGAATGTCGGTGGCGGCAGATGTAAAGAACAGCCTGGTAGAGGGCAAAGAGCTCAGCTGTGAAGACCTAACAATGGCCATGGAGCCGGTATTTGAAACTTTGTGCCTCGACAATAAAGGAACACCCGACCCCGTCATTGGTCTTAGAGCCATCTGTATAAATGAAAGTCATGTCGATGAACTTCGAACGAAGTTCCAAAAAACGGGAGTGGTAGACCGAACCGGGGGTGACCTCTTTTGGGAGCGAGCTGAGGTCAAGGTGAACGCGGACCTGAGCCTGGAGCCAAGGTGGCGTGCGGCTCTCGCCCACTCGAAAGGTTGCAGGGAGTGAAAAATTAAGGTGTTGAAGGAGGCGACGAAAGCGAACTCCAGGGGGTAGCAGGGCAGAGACATACAACCCGTATTGACTGTCGAGAGAGTCATCAAAAAAGGAACGATAAGACGGGTGGTCGGGCATTGCCAGTAGCCGACAGGCATACCGACAAAGCAGTATATCGCGCCGGTAGGTGAGTGGCAATTCGCCAGTGTCAGCATGAAGACTCTCTACGGGACTGGTATAAAATGCTCCGATCGCAAGTCGTAAACCCCGATGTTGTATGGAGTTGAGGCGGCGTAAGATGGATGGCCGTGCAGAGGGGTATACGAAGCTCCCATAATCCAGCTTGGAGCGGACGATCGACCGATATAGACGAAGTAGAACGGTTCGATCCGCTCCCCACGACAGACCACTGAGAACACGGAGGACATTTAAAGAACGGGTACAACGGGCGGCCAAATATGACACATGTGGAGACCAGCTAAGTTTCCTGTCAAATGTAAGGCCTAAAAATTTGGTTGTCTCCACGATTGGGAGAGCAACGGGACCGAGTCGTAAGGACGGTGGGAGAAACTCTTTGTAGCGCCAGAAGTTAATACAGACCGTCTTCTCGGCAGAAAAACGGAAGCCATTGGCGACACTCCAGGAGTAAAGACGGTCAAGAGAACGCTGAAGACAGCGCTCCAGGACACGTGTACACTGCGCGCTGCAATAGATGGTACAATCGTCCACGAAAAGGGAGCCTGATACATCAGCTGGGAGGCAATCCATTATTGGATTGATCGCGATGGCGAAGAGAGCGACGCTCAAAACTGAGCCCTGTGGCACCCCATTCTCCTGGCGAAAGGTGTCGGACAGGACAGAACCCACACGTACCCTGAACTGTCGATCCATTAAAAAGGAACGAATAAAAAGAGGGAGGCGACCGCGAAGGCCCCATGTATGCATGGTGCGGAGAATGCCCGCCTTCCAACAGGTGTCGTAAGCCTTCTCCAAATCAAAGAACACAGCCGCGGTCGGGCGCTTCCGCAAGAAGTTATTCATAATGAAGGTCGACAAGGTAACCAGATGGTCAACAGCAGAGCGGCGCCTACGAAATCCACATTGTACATTGGTAAGTAGGCGTCGAGACTCGAGCAGCCAAACCAATCGAGAGTTAACCATTCGCTCCATCACTTTACAGACACAGCTGGTAAGCGAGATAGGTCGATAACTGGAAGGCAAGTGCTTGTCCTTCCCCGGCTTAGGAATCGGGACAACAATAGACTCGCGCCAGCATGCGGGAACATGTCCCTCAATCCAGATGCGATTGTATGTACGAAGAAGAAAACCTTTACCCGCAGGAGAAAGGTTCTTCAGCATCTGAATATGAATAGAATCTGGCCCTGGAGCAGAGGACCGTGATCGGCCAAGTGCGTTTTCGAGTTCCCGCATGGTGAATGGGGCATTATAACTTTCACAATTTGAGGAGCGGAAGTTAGGTGGCCTAGCCTCCTCTGCCTGTTTGCGGGGGAGGAAGGCAGGGTGGTAATGAGCAGAGCTCGAAACCTCTGCGAAAAAGCGGCCGAAGGCATTGGAGACAGCCTCAGGGGCCACAAGGACGTCATTCGCGACCTTCAAGCCAGAAACTGGTGAGTGGACCTTAGTGCCAGATAGCCGGCGCAGGCTACCCCAGACAACAGAAGAAGGAGTAAAACTGTTGAAAGTGCTTGTGAAAGCAGCCCAGCTGGCTTTCTTGCTTTCTTTGATAATACGACGACACTGAGCACGTAATCGTTTATAATTGATACAATTCGCCACTGTAGGGTGGCGTTTAAATGTGCGTAAAGCACGTCGACGAGCACGTAAAGCGTCTCTACATGCTGCGGTCCACCAGGGGACCGGTACGCGACGTGGAGAAGAAGGAGGGTGAGGGATGGAATATTCAGCAGCAGCGAGAATGACTTCCGTGAGGTGTGCGACCTGACGATCGCAGCTTGTAAAGGTTTGATCCTGAAAGGTCGCCCTGGAAGAGAAGAGCCCCCAGTCTGCCTTGGAGATGGTCCAATTAGAGAAGCACGGAGAGGGGGTATGCTGCAGGAGATGGATAACACACGGGAAGTGGTCGCTCGAATATGTATCAGAAAGTGCATACCACTCAAACCGGCGTGCAAGTTGGGGAGTACATATAGAGAGGTCTAAATGGGAATAGGTGTGAGATGTGTCCGAAAGAAAAGTAGGGGCGCCAGTATTGAGGCAGACAAGATCGAGCTGGTTGAAAAGGTCTGCTAACAAGGAGCCCCTCGGGCAGGATGCTGGAGAGCCCCAAAGGGGATGGTGGGCATTGAAGTCTCCAGTTAACAAAAATGGTGCAGGTAGCTGAGCAATAAGTTGCATCACGTCTGCCCTGGTAACGGCAGATGACGATGGAGTGTAAACGGTACAAAAGGAAAACGTAAAAGTGGGGAGAGTAATGCGGATGGCAACTGCCTGCAGGCCGGTGTGCAACGTGATGGGATCGTAGTAAATATCATCCCGGACCAGCAACATAACCCCTCCATGAGCTGGGATACCTACCACAGGGGGTAGGTCAAAACGCACAGAGGTGTAGTGTGCCAAGGCAATTTGATCGCATGGGCGTAGCTTCGTTTCCTGGAGGGCTACGACGAGCGGACGGTGCAAGCGGAGCAGCAACTTCAAGTCCTCTCGGTTGGAGCGAATGCTGCGAATATTCCAGTGAATAAGTGCCATCGTAAGAAATGGAAGATGAGAGAAGTGGTCACCTCGAAGGCCGCTTAGGGCCTGGCTTCGAGCGAGCACTGCCGCCGCTATCAGTAGGCGGACAGTTATCGTCCATCGGGTCTATAGGGTCATCGGCCATCTCGGGAGGATGGCCGGGAGGGGGAGCTTCCTCCGCCAGTGAACGGCCAGATGTACGGCTACCAGCGGTGCGGCCAGGCGAAACGGATGACGGCCTGGGGCGGCAACCGCTGGGTGGCGCAGGAGAAGAAATGCGCCGTGGCGGAGAAGGAGAACTGTGCTTCCTATGCGCCTTTTTGGAAGGACGTGTAGTGGAAGTACCGGTCGAAGGCTGGGAGGTCGAGTTACGGAGGAAGTCTGCACGGGATGGTTCCTTCTTGAAGGTCCGTGCATCTGACTTCGATGTCTTCGTCTTAGCAGAAGCTGAGGAAGGTGCTCGTGTCTGTGGGGTGATGGGAGGAAGAGGAGACGTCGACCGCGCGATCTTAGCACTGGCCGAACGGACGACCGTGGTGCTGAAGGGCAGATCGCATGTCTGGGTTGCTACCGCCCGGGTAGTCCGAGGAGAGGCGAGGACAGTACTGTATTTCCCCGCTGGGAGCAACGTGGGCTTCCTACTAGCCAATAGCTTGCGAGCAGCCGAGGTGGACACTTTCTCTTTGACCCGAATTTCTTGGATACAGCGTTCTTCCTTATAGACAGGACAGTCGCGGGAGGATGCGGCATGGTCACCCTGACAGTTCACACAACGAGGAGACGGCGGTGGACAGTCACCCTCATGGGCATCCCTGCCACAAGTGACACATTTAGCCGCATTGGAACAAGACTGTCGAGTGTGATTGAAACGCTGACACTGGTAGCAGCGCGTAGATGTCGGGACATAGGGGCGAACAGAAATAACCTCGTAGCCCGCCTTGATGCGCGATGGCAGCTTAACACTATCGAAGGTCAAGAAAATTGTCCGGGTCGGTACAAGGTCATTGTTGACCTTTTTCATGACCCTATGGACAGCCGTCACGCCCTGCTCAGCGAGGAATGATTGAAGCTCCTCGTTAGTCAATCCGTCGAGGGAGCTAGTATAGACTACACCTCGAGACGAATTCAAAGTTCGGTGGGCCTCCACCCGGACGGGGAACGTGTACAGGAGGGTGGCCCGAAGCAGTTTTTGTGCCTGAAAGGCACTCTCAGTTTCTAGTAATAAGGTGCCGTTACGCAACCTGGTACAAGATTTGACAGATCCGGCTATGGCATCTACGCCCTTCTGAATAACGAAAGGGTTGACAGAGGAAAAATCCTTTCCGTCCTCAGTTCGAGAAACTACGAGGAACTGTGGGGCAGGCGGTAGTACTTTTGTCACTGTTGGCTGGTCACGTTTCCGTTTTTGGGTCGAAGTCGAAAGAGATGGAGTAGAATCCATTGCGGAGGAATCCCCCATGATTGCCAGCGTCTCCGATGGCGCGCTCCTTCCTTGTGGGGACCCTCTCAGAGGGCACTCCCGCCTTAGGTGAATGTTTACACCTCAGGTCACACCTCCCGAGAAACAGACGGAGGGACCAATCGGCATGGTCAGAAGGTATCAGCTCAGGCAATCACCCCTCCCCGGGCCTGGCCTTTACCAGGGGGTACGCGCGTGCCTTACATGTCTACCCAGGGCGGGGACTTACGCGTTACCCCGTCACCGGCTACGCGTGCGAACGCGTGGGTCGGCCTTCAGGCACGCACAGGGAGGAAGGAAGAAGAGGAAAAAGAAGAGAGAGAGGGAGAAAGAGGACACACTGTCTCAAACGCCGAGGCGGAGACCAGAGATGGCAAGGAGAAGAAGGCAATGAGAAAGCAAGGAGAAGAAGGCAATGAAAAGGCAAGGAGAAGAAGGCAATGAGAAGGCAAGGAGAAGAAGGCAATGAGAAGGCAAGGAGAAAAAGGCAATGAGAAGGCAAGGAGAAAAAGGCAATGAGAAGGCAAGGAGAAAAGGGCAATGAGAAGGCAAGGAGAAGTCAAGGGAAAGAGTAAGGAAGACAGTGAGGTGGAGAAGAGCAAAGAAAGGAACCAACAAAAGGAAGGAAGAAACGAGAAGTGAAAAACCAAAAAGACCACGATGATAGGTCGTGGAACCGTCCGTCTCCGGACGCAGGCGCTAACTACCCCCGTGAGGGGGATGGACTCCTTTTAGTCGCCTCTTACGACAGGCAGGAATACCGCGGGCCTATTCTAATCCCCGGACCCGCAGGGGGGGTTCAAGGAGAGTGGGGTCTGGAAATTTCCAATCAGCGATCTACAGCTTTTGCTAGCCGAAGTCTTAACAAACATGAATCAAACTATACAGCCATAGAGAAAGAACTATTAGCAGTAGTATGGAGTATCCAAAAATTCCAAAAGTTTGTATGGGGGTCAGATATCCATGTATATACGGATCACAAAGCTCTATCTTTTTTAATGAGTAGTCGCTTATTACATAGTAGATTAATGCTGTGGATGTTGTTCCTACAGGAATATGGTACTAAAATACAGTATGCAAAAGGTTCTGAAAATATTGTGCCTGATGCTTTGTCTAGATTACCTGCAGATATGAGAGAAGAGACTTAAAACATAAGAACCCGGCGTAATCTTTGCGATTAATTTTATGACAATAGAATATCCACACAACAGGGTACAACAAGAAATGGCTCGAAGAATAACCGACAACATCCATCACGATTCCTACTTTACAGAAATAAATGCACATGTAATAGAAAATCTTTACCTCCTAATCAAGCAGAGAAATGGAAAATTATGAGGCAAAATTTATTTTGGAGAGATAGTATAACATCTCAACGGTGGTGTTTATGCATACCAGAAGTTGATGGAGGATGAAATTGTGTGGTATGTCCATACAGGGTATGGACACTTCGGAATAAAAAAGTGTATAACCCACACGAACAAGTTCTATTATTTTAAAAAGTTGGGACATAAGGTAGCATCTTTAATTAGAGCTTGTGAAACCTGTCAGAAAGTAAGAGAGAATAACACTCATGTTAGATACAAAATGTATCCAATCATCCCTAAGGCATTACGATATTACAGCAGCGGATTTCTTCGGACCAATTCCGAAAGGAAAGGGAGGAGTGTCGTACATTTTTGACCTCAGTGTTAGTCTAAACATGTTAACTTGTATCCTATTAAGAAAGGAAATACACCAACAGTGATACACTGTTTGCAACAATACTTTCTCGAGGTGGGCAAACCGAAACGATTCCTCTCTGATAATAGACCACAATCTGTTAGTAACGACTTTAAAGAATTCTTAGCGTGGGTAGATATTCGTCAGGTATTAATCTCCAACTATAATCCGTCTTCCAACCCGTGTGAAAGGGTTATAAAAGAAATTGGGAAATTATGTCGTACATACTGCCGTGAAAAACATACGTCATGGGCAATGAAAGCTAAAGACTTTGAGCTTATTTTAAATGAATTCCCACATTTATCAGCGGGACTAACACCTTTGGAAGTAATAGGTAAACCTTTTGTGGGAGAACCCCTTATTAAATGTTTTACTTGGCCGGGACAACCTACTGTTGATTACCAACTTAATCAAACAACAGTTTCTAAGAACTTGGTTGAAAGAGCACAACAACGACTGAGTAAACATAACGAGAAGGCTGTCGAACCCAAGTATAACGTTAATGACCTAGTCCTAGTAAAACAGCATCTTCAGAGCTCTGCCCTGAAGCAAGACCACCCACAATAAATCAGACCTTAAGGCAGATATCGATAGTTGACAATATGGCGGCAATCGTGGGGGAAACAAACCAGCGTGCTTGTGTTTCCATAACATGTGTGTGTAACATTGAATACATGACGTTCAAGAGAAGCGAAAGCATTTATTACTACCTGTTATTTATGTTATATGCTGTGAATGTCGTCACAAGCGCTACTCTAGTATTTATTTTCTAGATTCTGTAGTAAGTTCGGCATAATTTAAAGTGTAAACTGTTCTTGCGATGGGTCGTAGCTGCTGTGTACCAGGATGTAAATCCAATTACGGCAGAACATACCTCAACATTTAAGTTTCCCAAGGAAACAGCATTGAGGAACAAATGGATTAAACTAATTCATAGGGATAATTTTGAAGTGAACGATAAAGCGGTGGTATGCATTAAGCATTTTGAACCATAGTGAACCAATACGTGTGCCACGAAAAATACCGAAACCAACAAATGATGCATTTCCAACCATCTTTCCTAATCAACCTTCTTATCACACAGTACCAGTTCCTAAGCAAAGGAAAAATCCTGAAGATCGTGTTCAACAGCTACTGGAACATGATGAATGTAGTTTCAGTAAGTGGTGCGAAAATGACAATATACCTGACTTTCAGCATTTTAAAAGCGAAGTGCAGAAAAGGAATGTTTGTCCATTTACAATTTTAGTAAAGGATGACTATGTATCTTTCATTAAATTAACGGATGATTCAGTCAGTGATGTGCCATTAGTTTCAGTGTCTTCAGGATATCAAGTTCCTTGGAAGTAAAAGTGTTTCACAAAAATGTGTGTTTGCCTACGGAAACCTTGAAATGGATACTACAGTCTGGGGAGGAAGGGAACTTGAAATGTGACAAGTGGACGAAATTTGATAATCTGGCGAGTCACCTAAATGGTTTCACAGATAACTCTACTGGCACCATTGACAATATTATAATTTTAGTCAATGATCTCAAACAAGCACTAAAGCTGGTAGTGATTTTGACGCTGAAAATAGCACCTAAAATAGAATTTGTTTTGGAGCAATTACAACTCGCAATAACAAAGCGAAGTACATATTCTCCTGAGCTTTTGATATGGGCAGCAACCATTTGCTTTTCATTTCCTGGTGCCTACCATCACTTGAGAAAAACAAATGTGTTAACATTACCTCATCCTGTCTATTTAAGGCAGTTTCTATGCAAAATGGGTCTAAATAAACCTTGTTTTGGTCCATCACAGGTAGCTTTTTTTGAGGGAAAAAATAAATTTCTTCAGAGAAGTGACAAGGTAATTTCAGTGATGTTAGATGAAGTTTATGTTAATTCAAAATTCCCTTATAAGGCAGGAAAGATACTTGGTGTTGCTGAGAATACTTCAGATACTACAACAGCAGGTACAATGCAGGTTTTCATGGCATCATCTTTACATTCGGTTTATAAAGAAGTGATAGCTCTCTTTTCTGTAAAAAATGTTAATTCTGATACTCTACTGAAAATGACAATTGAATTTTTAAAGTTAATGCATGAGCTTCAGTATGATGTTATATGCCTGGTACCAGATAACCATAGCACAAACAGAAAAATGTATCAGCTTATGCGTGGTGGCACTTTACAGCCGTGTATTACAAATCCAGTCGCTCCATCAAAATTTCTCTTTCTTTTGTTTGATAATGTGCACTAGCTTAAGTGTATCAGAAATAACTGGTTGAATGGTAAAAATGAATCCTTCATAATGCCAAATATTGAGGATACATTTGCTTTCATCAGTACCTTTCTACACAGTGATGAAGGGAATGCTGCATGTGAATATACTGTCAGTGAAGCAAAGTTTTCAGATTTGAAGAACCTGTTTCATTCTGAGAAAAATAAACTGTTGAAACTTGTCCCACAACTAGTGAGAAAGGCAGTATATCCAACTTCTATTGAGAGACAGAATGTTACCCTTGCTCTCAGTGTTTTTGATTCTAAAAATGTGGCAGCACTAGAAATTTTGAAAAGTCAGGGGATTGTGATTTCTGATGGCACTATTCAGTTTTTGAAATTAATCATTAAATGGTGAACAGTTTCTAATGTACAGCATCCCATGAAAGGCAAATACACATCAGATGATAATTCTAGCCCAATCAATGGACCTACTGACTCCAAACATATGTTTCTTGAAAATTTGAAAACATTTCTTGATATCTGGCATGCATTGCCTACTCATGGAAAATTAACCAATGAAACATATACTGCTTTCTCTCACACTTGCAGCAACAGTTCAGTTATGCAGATACATTTTTAACACTTACAACTGGTCCTATACACTTACAGCAAAATTACAAACTGATACTTTGGAAGCAAGATTTGGAGGTTATAGAAGGCTAAGTGGCTGCACATATAATGTTTCAGTTGAGCAAATCTTGGAATCTGAGAGGAAACAAAGTAATAAGTCTACTAAAGCTCAGATCTACTAAACATGGTGAATTTACATTAAATGATTTTACAGCAAAAGTAAATTACAGCATAAAACACCAAACTTATGAAAATTTAGATAAATTAGAACCTGCTCTAGAGGAACTAGCAAACATTTCCATGATGGATGAAGACTTGAAAGTCTTGATTTGTATTGCTAGCTACACCAGCAAATCAGTGCTTGAGAAGCTGCAAAAAGGTGGAAAATGTTCAGGCTGTGAAGAAATGTTGCAGACACAGGATGAAATTTTGTTGCAGTGTGAAACCAAAGAACTCCTTTCCTATTTCAACCAGCTGAATCATGGAGGATTGAAGTGTCCTTCTATAATGATTTCCTTGTGTTGTAATATATATAAACTTTTTTAAGTTCTGACTAGCAGCACATATGAACCAGAATTCCTAAAACGTGAAAATCAGATAGATGCAGAACTTGCCTTAGGATCTGAATTGTGTGAAAATGCCGTTAGTAACCTCAGTGATGTGTGCAAATGTGGCATTCCTTTAAAGACAATAATCAAGAAAAGTATTAAAGTGCTTTCAAATATTTTAATTAATAATTACACAAAACTGTTGAATGAAAAGTGTGTTTCAAAGGAAATTGCTCGAACACTAGTCAAACAAAAAAGAGGAACTCACGAAGACATTGCAGCAAAAATAACAAAACGCAAAGTGGCCAAGCTGAGCAGCAAATAAATCCAATAGGTACTCAAAATCAAACATTTCTAACATATTACGTAATGACAGTGGCTTGAATTAACTGCATATTGTTTAATACAATTTTGAGCTTTAGTTACACGCTTCATTTATTATTGCTATGTAGCTTCTATTGTGCAAATTATTATTAGTGTCCAAATATGCCATTTACATGTGTTTTGTAGAAGTTTTTTGGTTTTGATTTTGAGTTGCATCTCATAATTTTACTTCGTCATAGTTCTTATTACGTAATTTGTGGCTTTAGTGACAACTTTTTATTTACGTTTGAAGATAGAAAAATACGTAATACATTTCTTACGCAATTTAGAATCTACTTTCCATTTATGAAGTTTGTAAATTATTCGTATTAGGGTAGCGCTGAAATACTTGACCTAAGACGGCCGCCATCTTGGTTTCCGTGTTGTGGTCTGATGTATTGTAGGTGCTCTTGCCTGAAGAAAGAAACACAATTTTTTGCAAGAGTATGAGGGACATTACCGAGTGCAAACGGTGGTACATCCACAAGCCTTAGTTTTAGTGGATCCTCTAGGAGGATCAGAGAAAGGAAAATACAATGTAAAAGACAAAGTCGTATATCTCCCAGAGATGTTAATGTTCTGTGTTAACGGGCGGAGTGACGACCGTCGGATCCCTAGTTGTTTTCGGTGTTTCTTCGAATCTATTCCTCAATTCTTAAACTATCCTATAATGTTAGTAATTAGGAAACAGGATATGACTACAGGACTGAGACGTATTTAAGAAAATTAGGATAAACAGTGATCTCTAATCTTGGAATGAAACGAACAAAATATAGTGCTAGTATAAAGGTAATATCATGGTACTATTCAAGCAGAGTGATATCTAGACGACATAAACTGAACAGAATATTTTATGTGTGTATAAAGTATAGTGTAAAGTGATTAGCTAAACAACTATTCGATTGTAGTGTATAAATTTCTATTTTTATATAATATTTTATACCTTTAGTGAGATGTAGTGCAAATGGGAGGGTTTGTATCACTTTTGGAAGGGGCAGGTAGTGTAAGTACAAGCATGACTAACGCTAATCACACACACCACCCACCTTTCAGACAATCCTTGCAGAAAGGTGTAACTGATTCTTCACCATTTGCCATTCCATAGGTGTTGCTAAGATTTCTCTTTCGAGGCTTCAAAGGTGAAGGTGAGAATGACCGTTCTGTAGGAGACGTTTAACATCGTACCTCCTCCGGCTTCTCACTCAAGTACCGGCGAAGGGAGGTACCTGGGGAATAGGGGTGGGAAGGGTTTCCCTGCCTTTGGGGCTACTTTCTTTCTGTTCTTCGATCTTAGCAACCAGCTCTACTTTTTGCTTTCTTACTTCTCATTTGAGTACCAGTCTATCTTTCTCTCTTTCCATACGCATATACTTCTATGGGTGAAGTAGTCATTTTCCGTGGTTTCCAATAACCTTCAACTTATTTCATATAAGTAGGCAGAAGAATCCGGATAAACGAACACACATCTACATACACACAAAGATACACTTAAAAACAAACAGGAGAATTGCGAATTAGGCACCTGAAGTGATATCAGAACCGCCAATGGATGTAGGGGGAATAAAGAGTAGATGTACATATTACATTGTTGAGATGTGAATGTTCTGCTTTTTTTTTTTTGGTCGCTCTCAAATATATAACAATCAACGCACGTGCTGTGCTAGTTCTTTGAGAAAAGACAGTATCTACTGGGAGTTGGTAAATACAGGTAGACATAGCATCTACTATGTGTGGGCACTATGTCTAAATCAGGGCTTCACAACATACGTGCTCGCGGAGCAAGATGTGAGCAGCAAGGCGTGAGCACGGAGCAGCGCGAGCACGCTACCCCCACTACCGGATCAGAGCAGAAAGTGGGGAGAGTCACGTGGGGCACACAACAGCTGCCGCCAGTCAATGTAAATCCGCGGCCACCTGCTGGGATATCACTCACGAATTACTACTGCGACAAATGAAACAAATGAAGGAGAATGTACACGTGCCACATAATTTTATTAGCTTGGTGTGTGCCTCTACATTCGTATTAATTTGTGAACTGTTACACAATAAAAGGTGTCACTGAAGTGTGGGATTCTCGGTTATCTTGTACTTTTAGTCCTTTACAATTGCGTTTATGTTCGGAGTAATTGTTCTTTTTCACTGTAGGCGCAGCGTGCAGTTTAAATTTCGATCAGACAATGCGTTTCTCAGGCGCGTCATGTTACATTTCATTGCAGAGAACAGTTGTTCACAAACATACGTGGAACCGAACGTTGATATTATTGTAGCCGCCAGTTTGTGCAAACGAGGAAATCTATCCTGATGGAAGTGTCTGCAGAATTACAAAATGTTTTTCTTTTTCTGAAATTTGTCTCTATTCTCTGTCACACTGCAGGTCAATAATTTCTAGTTGCAACTCAGGACGAATCTTTTCAATATTCGCTGAATATGGAGAGGCGAACAGATCAAAATCTCTGTCTAGTGCTGTCAGATCTTGAAAGTGTTGATCAAATTCTTCCTTAAAGGCAACTAAACTATGTGAATGACGTTCAGAGTCTTTGTGAACATCTTTCATGGATGATAATTTAGGAAAATGAGCTAGATTTCCTGTTTCCAGCTGACTCACACAAAGTGTCAATTTCACTTTAAAAGCTCGTATTCGATCTATGAAATGAGTAATTAGCAAATCTTTAACTTGAAGTGAAATGTTCAAAGCATTCAGATGGCTAGTTAAATCCGCTAAGAGCGCGAGATCACATTTCCATGAACACATTTATCTCATCTAATAGGCAAAAAAATCGATTTAATAATTCGCCACGACTAAGCCAGCGGACCTCGCTGTAATAAGGCAGGCTACCATACTGGCTTTCTACACCCTCAAGAAAGCTTTTAAATTGCCTGTGTTGCAGCCCATGCTTCCTTATATAATTGGTTGTACGAACAACAACCATCACATTTTTTAGAGTGATACTCTTTGCACATAAGTTTTCCTAGTGGATCACACAGTGAACTCCCCTTATTTCATTCAGCACGGTCAGTTTTTGCATTTTCTCCTTCAACAGAGCAACGAAACCTGATATTTTCTCTGTCATCGCTGGTGCACCGTTTGTAGACACAAACTAACGAATTCCACGACAATCCTATATTTTCAACACTTTCTTCAACACTACTTAATATATCACCTCCGGTTGCAGCGTTCCTCATGGCTACTACATCGAGGAGCTCCTCCCTCACCTGAAGATCTCTATTAACACCTCTAATAAATATGGCAAGCTGCGCTCTTCGAGTGATAACAACACTTTCGTCCAGAGCTAGAGAATACGCCATAAAATCTTTACAGATATTTGCAAGCTGGCTCTGGACGTCGTCTGCCATGTCCTGTATGCGACGCATAATGGTCATGTTACATAATGGCACAATCCGAAACTGTTCAACTTGAGATGGACACATACGTTCCCCTGCAACTACCAAACATTCTTTTATTAAATCGCCACCAGTAAAGGGGCGCAGGGACTTTGCTAAAAGCAAAGCAGTTTTGTAACTCACTCAGAGAGCTTCCTCAGTTGATTTTTCTTCGTCGTCCAGATCTTCTTCTGGTAGCTTCCTTTTAAGTTTAATAACTTCCTGTGCACGATCTGGTCCATCACATTTTCCACTTCCGTAGTCTTTCGCGTGGTACGACATATAATGTCACTGCAAATTAAATTTCCTGAAAGAATTCAGCGTTTTGTGACATACTAAACATTTTGCAACACCATCTTTTTCTGTGAACAGATACAATTCCTCCCAATGGGGGTTGAACTGCGAAAGCATGGTTGGAGTTACACAACGGCGACTTGACATGATTCTTAACCAGCGCAATGACTGTTAGAGCTGATCGTAGTACTTTAAACGTTACACAGTCGGCGCGAATTCAATAGGCACGCTGCGGCTCTATTTAAACGTGCGCGCGCATTTCCCCTCCCTCCCTATTCTGCGACCTTGCACCTGCTCGCGAGCAAGTGCCTGAGCAGACGCGAGTACTCGCGCTCAAAACCGGCCAGTTGTTAAGCCCTGGTCTAAATAGACAGAGTGAGGAGTGAAAGAGGACTCTAGGGTATTAGAGAGAGTATTGGAAAGTGGAGTTAAGGTGTAAAGTATATCTGTAATTTTACCAGAGAATATTTAAGAATAGTATACATAAAGATGTATGCCAGGGCAATGAACCAGGAGTCCTACTCAAGAAAGATACGGAGGGCGCACTCGACATTTATTGGATGAGAGAAAGAGCGGACAGGCAGACCTATGAAAGGCTGACCTATACTGTGCGGACAGGTGCACCAAGAAGGGGATTGATCTGCACCATAGGAGGAGAGGAATAAGAAAGGGGCGTACCTACCAAAACGGAAGGAGAAAGGGTACTCCCAGGATCAACTCATGTAAGATATAAGTACTGTTCCTAAAGGGAAAGGGGCAGTATCGTGACAGAAGTCACACGTTTAAATGAAACAGTCTGGTAAGTTTGAAATCTATGCATCAATAGCCGTATTACGTTTTAGATTTACAAGAATCAGAAGAAGGGAACACTTATTCTACCCAGCGTCCTCCAGATTACAATAAGTAATGAATAAGTACCTACTTAGGAAAAGTAATACGCGAAGTAAGAACAAAGCAGTTGAGTATTCATCAGTTAGGTACACCTGGAATTTACGATTGGAAGAGGAATAGAAAACAAAAGTTTGGTACTCAAAAATTTTTGGAGATTGAAAAAGAGTCAACTCCACATTGATTGAAAGGTTCACGCTTTATAATTGTGGTAAAATATGCACGGTTATTAGTAAAAAAAATGTACTGTTAAAAGATAAAGAATTATCTTGTGAGAGATTATTGTACATAATGAATATGTATAAAATATCGCGTGTTCGAGCTAAGGGGAAGAATATGTAGTGCCTCAAGAATTTCGGTGTAAATTCTAGAAACGCTCGGCCTTCCACCGTCTCGAACACCCGATATTTTAGGTACGATTGCGAGAGAATGAGAAAGTTTTTACTGGTCCACCTGTTTCTATGTGCAGGTCGGAAGTATGATATTAGAACACTGTAAGAGGGGCGAGTTTGCCGCCAGCGCCACAGAAGACGTGACGAAAATTCAAGGAATAACTATGTAGTATTCTTTCATGTGTTAGTGTCTGTGCTGATTGTAGAAAGACCAATGAACAATTGAATATAAATTTCTATGCACATTCATGTATTGGCCTCGCTTGAGACTAGAGACGTATCTTACTTCACATCTTAGCTCTGCATGAGGCAAGACACATGTGATATCCATAAATTATTAGATTGTTACTATGATATTGAACTTGTGTTTTATCGAGTCTGACGTTTAAAGACACCAGTTGGCTTGACATAGCTTAATTACTTATGTGAAAAAGAGAAAATGTTGCTTTGTGTTGAGAGATGAAAATATACCAAGAATGAATGCACTGTAAGTGTTCCACGAGTTCACAAATTATTTCACAACAGAGAATTAGCTTTATAAATTTCTGTACCCACTATAGTCTTCGGAGAAGAAGCTTTTGGGGATCGACGTAGCTGATTACCCAGAGAAGAGGACCGGCTGCACACAATACGTAAGTGAACTGCGAGAGACGTGCGAGTCTTGTACCCCCAGTACCACACTGTCTCGTGTCGTCAAAAAAACGTTAGGAACTGCATGACCACGTGGATTGTTGGTCCATTACCTCGTGTCTCAAATTCTTCCTACTGGTAATTCTGATCATTCTTGATCACTTTTCTTCCTCAACCTCGCATAATTTTGCATTTTATTTTACACACGTATATGTGCCACAAAGAACCTCGACCAACCAACCCCTCTTCTCCCTCCCTCCATTCCCCCCTCTCTTCCCGTATCCTAACATAAGCATACACCCATACGTCATCCATTCATTGTTCCCACACTGCTGTCCATTTATTACACATGTGTGCTTATTTTTACCTATTTGTGTACGATTGTGTGTGTGTGTGTGTGTGTGCACATCTTTTTATGCAACTTCATCTATTATCATGGTCCCCTCACAGACACCTAATACCTTCAATTGCCTGTTCCCTACACAATTTCCTGTTTCTCCAACACTATCCCTGCCACAATGGACCCCTGCTCCATCTTTCTCCACCTATTCACAAAAGTATCCATTTCCATGGCTAAAACTGAGTCACACATCCTGTTCCTTAAACGTTGCCTATACATAAGGACTCCCCTCCAACAGCCTAACCATACAAATTAATTTCACAATGATCACCTTTTCAGATTTTGCCACTCCCTGTTGGTCACAATCCGAGTACTGCAAAAACCCATCTCCATGGCGCAGGTGCCCCAGAACCATCTTTGCTCCCTCCACAGAATACTGCTACTGTACACTCCCTACTACATACATCATATCTCAGAAACTGAATTCTTTGCTCTCCAGCACCAGGAAGAACATTCCCGACACCACCTCCTTAAGTAATCCAGCTTGCTGATATTCTGCTGCCACCTTGGAGCACCACTATCCTATCCACAACCTTCCTCCTCATCAACCCCTCATACCACTCAGACCCTGTCCAGCTGACCAGCTCAGCTTGCCATATTCTCCAAAACTTCCTTCCAATGCTCCAATAAATCTAGAGCCGAAACAATCCTGGAACATTGTTGTTAATCTTTCCACCAAAATCCATCTGGTATACTTTGCACCCCGATGACTGGGTTCTTTGTTAGAAAGTTTCCATGACTCACATCATCATTAGGCTTTGGAGAACTTTTTAGCTGCATAAGTTCCCTTAACGTGCATTGCTAATCATGAATGGATGGTGTGCTCACTCATGTCTATTAGTTCTGTATAAAGGACGAACAATCTTTGAAATGGTTTTCTCGTCATTGATGTTTCTTACTATTTACATCTATAATTACGTAAAGGCAATCCATTGTAATTTGTAGTTCAGATTCCAGATACATCAGATACTGAATAAGGCAGGAATATGAAACTTTTCAACATGTTTTCGAAGACATTAGATGTGGTTTTTAATTTCTATTCTGATATGTAGCAGTTTAAAACTAGGGCTACCTATGTGACTGCAGATACAGACAAACTGTACAACAGCATATTTCATATTAAAACACAAATCATGCATGAACCCAACTAAATTGTGAGAGTTTATACAGGGTAATGGCGAGGATGGAACAGAGGTGCAAACAATGCAAATGGTTGAGGTCGGAAGGTGACAGACAATGAAACTGCCATTTGTAAGGAAAATCATTTTTCTGAAATCTGAAGGGAGAATGTTATCAATGGAACTGATAGAACATAAGTGGATTAGAAGACCATGATGGCAAATTAGCCATAATAGACACAGTGAAAACTCTAAATCATGTATTAGCTGTGGAAACTTTTATAATATTTAATGAGATCATGACAGACACATTTTGATGTAAGTTGCTAAGCATCATTTGGAATGAGGTATAATGATGCAAAGGATATAAATTTCATATTTAACACATTTCTAAGTAACTTTCCACCTTTAACAGCTGCTGTCCAATGAAACCTTAAATATAAAAAAGTAACATATTAAAGAAACTTAGGATTACAAAATGCATTAGCAGAAAGATAGTCAGCATAAGCACAGATAAGCAACTGCTTTCATATTACAGACGGTATTTTCTTTCTGAACAGTGTTAAGAAAATCAAAAACTTTCCATGTCATGTCAGAGAACAGTAATTCTGAAAATGAAACAAAAACCGTATGGAACGTACAAGGTAAACAGAGGAGTCTATTAGAGAAAAAAACCCCTCTTTAACAACAACTCTTTTAAATACAACCAAGAAACTTGGTAAAGCCGGTTCAAAATAGAAAGCAATACAAAACAATCAGTGTCACTCATATTTAATCAATTCAAGATCACTTAATTGTTATTTAATTTCAGTAGAAGACATTTAACTCCCTTAAAAGCAAAAATTCTCATAGTGTTGATAACATTTAAAGCAAAATATTAACATGTTCTGCTGATATAGCTACTGAACGTTGCCGTATATGTAATGCACAACTTTCATGATGTATCCTTAAAGTACAGGGATTGAGTGAAAACATGAAAACACACAAACAAAACATCACCACCACCACCACCACCACCACCACCACCACCACCACGTCTAATATGATGTACAAAACCTATTGGAATACAAAACATTTCCCATTCATCTCGCATGGATAAATACATTTCCTACGTGGTTTTCAATGCATCAGTCTTCCTGCAAAATAGTGGAAAATTCAGGTAATGATTGTTAAGTTGGTCAGCAAGACGCACACTTCTCTCCACAGTAAACCACAAAGGTTCAATAATATTGAGATCTGTTGACTGTGGTTGGCCAGGAATAATGCAATACTTAACCTTCCTGTACACAAAACCAGTCTTGGTCGATGTGAGCTGTGTGAATAGGGACCCTTCTTGTCTTTGAACACAGCATCGCCATTTGGGAACAAACACTGCACCATGGGATGGACCTGATCAGCCAAAATGGTCACATAATCCTTGGCAGTAATGCAACCTTGCTGAGTAATCAAGGGGCCCATGGAATACCACAAAATGACTGCCCAAAACAACACTGAACTCTCGCCATTTTTCCCCTCTTGGAACGTAAAATCAGCCACAAGTTGGGAATAGTGTGAAACAAGACTATCCAACCCAACTTTCTTCCATTGCTACATGTCACGTTTTATGGTTTCCGCAACAAGTGTTGCTATTACGGGTATTTGCATCACCGTTTAGTGGTTTTGGAATTCTAGCTCGCCCTGCAGTTCCCAGGTTATGGAGCTCCCCTCATGATGTTATTTTGCTGACAGAGTTCGCTGGTGTGGAATTCAGAATTGCAGTGACTTTTACAGCTGTCTCCTTAATTTTGTCACAATCTCCTTCTTCAATGATTGTGTCATGATGACCCAACACGTACTTTCATCCACACTGTGACTTAGCGGATGATGACTTTCTGTTTACCCATATGCAGTATGAATCTTTGGCACTGTGCCTCTTAAAACAGCAAACACTTAACTTATTTGGGTTACTCAAGCACCAACCATACAAGTGACAAGTGTCATTTGCCCATGTTTGAATTTACTTTTTTCTGTCGCAGTAGACAAGTAACTCAAATCCACCGAGGTAGAAATCGAAGCTGCATGCGAGATTTTTTGGGCAAGACTCAGTATCAGGGGTGGGCATAAAATGGTTATTGTATCCTTCTATTGTCCACCAGATTCATCTGATGTAACCAAAAACTTTAGAGAAAACCTCAGAACTTGTACATTAAGTGCCCCATCATACTGTAATCATCAATGGAGACTTGAATCATCTAACAATTAATTGCGAAAATTACAGTTTCGTTAGTGGTGGGCATGGTCACATCCTATGAAACTTTACCAAATGCTTTCTCTTGGAACTATCTAGAACAGATAGTCAGGAACTCCACTCATGATAGAAATATGTTAGATCTAATGGCAACAAATAGACCTGACCTCTTTGAGGATGTTCACATGGAAACTGGTATTAGTGACCATAGCACAGGGCAGATCACGTAGAGAAACTCTGGCTCAAGTTTGCCTGCCGCAGTGGCCGAGCGGTTCTAGGCGCTTCAGTCCGGAACCGCCCAACTGCTTTGGTCGCAGGTTCGAATCCTACCTCGGGCATGTATGTGTGTGATGTCCTTAGGTTAGTTAGGTTTAAGTAGTTCTAGGTTCTAGGGGACTGTTGACCTCAGATGTCAAGTCCCATAGTGCTCAGAGCCATTTGAACCATTTCTGGCTCAAGTTTAAAGAATAGTTGACAATGCACTGGGCAGATAGGTGCCCCATAGAACAGTTCATAATGGCAGGAACAACTGGCTAAATTAACCCCCCCCCCCCCTCCTTTTTGGAGTGGAAGGAATTACATTAGCATTATCCACCTGCACATTGGCCTGCTGCCTACTAGGGGCACACCCTTATGTCATTGGCTCAAATGCCAGTTATAGGGCTCGAGAGTCCCCTGTTTAAATCATTGAGAGACATTGCAGCATGTCCTCCAAAGGAGCCCACTGATGCATTTTTCGCGTCCGAAGCATCACGATGGTGCCTACGTCCATCAAGAAGGTACTGGTAGACAGGGGATGTACGGCTGTGGATGGACCAACTTTGACCTTGGCCAGTTCAGAAAGATACGCCCCTGATATATTCATGATGCCAATGGGGCACCAGGAGTTGGCAACTGTTCTCTTATCGAAACTACTGTCCCATATGAGTACCAGGGGAGTCTTCATCGAGCCCACAAGTTAAAGATGCAGAAATACAACAAGGACAATCTCCTGTATGCTGTCAGGAGAAAGTTTCAGCCCACAAATTCTCCAGAAGTTCTTCCATTCGTTGTGGGTGCGCGTGGTACCTGAAGTGTGGGCAACTTGAGAACATGGGCAAAATTCCATCTTCGGCAATTTCTTGAAAGGGAAATTATTTGCAATACTATCATTCAGGTATAAAGATAAACCACCAATTTATGAGAGTGGTTTGGAGGAAGATGAAATACCACCATAGTTAAGGATCTGGCCATCTGATCCGCTGATGACTGCCAGCTACTCCTCGGATGTGCTAGGTTAGAATACGTAACAGCATGAGCTGCTTGAAGCACCACCGGTGGCATCGCAACCTGGACAAAACAGCCTTGAGGCTGTTCATTTACCTAGCCAAACAGTGGGGCGTCGGCTGCGAGCAGACTTTGCTTCTTACGAAGTAGTCTTCTCGCGACTGGGGCTTTGCTGAGTCTCCTTCCTTGAGCCAAGTTAGAGCACGCATGCAGCTCATGATAAATCTTCTTCTAAGTGGAACAAACCTGAAATTGATAGCAGCGAGATGTTTGGGAAAAATTTAAGTGAATTTCGAAAGGATAGACAACTGGGAAATGGAGGTCGTGTATTTGTCGGATATGAAAAAAATGGTTCAAATGGCTCTGAGCACTATGGGACTCAACTGCTGTGGTCATAAGTCTCCTAGAACTTAGAACTACTTAAACCTAACTAGCCTAAGGACATCACACACATCCATGCCCGTGGCAGGATTCGAACCTGCGACCGTAGCGGTCGTGCGGTTCCAGACTGTAGCACCTTTAACCGCTCGGCCACTCCGGCCGGCTGTCGGATATGATTTTCTGGCTCAAGTTTAAAAGAATAGTTTGACCATGAAATGGGCAGATATGTATCCAGCAGAACAGTTCATAATGGTAGGGAACCTCCAAGGTATACAGTCACAGAGATTACTGCGTAACAGATGTAAAACAAAGTTTAGAGCTATAGATAGATAGGTAGATCCTGAATGAAACTCATGTGGCTGTCAAGAGGGCAATGTGTGAAGCCTTCAGTGAGTACTGTTGCAGAATACTGTCAAATGATCTTTCTCAGAACCTAAATAAATTCTGGCCATATGTAAAGGCTGTTAGCGGCACCAAAGTTAGTGTCCAATCCCTAGTGAATAAGACGGTAATTGAAATTGAGGGTAGCAAAATAAGAGCTGAAGTGCTTAACTCTGTTTTAAAATGTTCCTTTACAAAGGAAGAGCCAGGAGAATTGCTCCAATTTAATCTTTTTACCACTGAAATGATGAACGAAATTAGTGTCAGTGGTGTTTAAAGACAGCTGAAATTGAATAAAGCTCCAGGCCCTGATGGAATCCCTGTCAGATTCTATTCAGAAATTGCAGCAGAGTTAGCCCCTCTTCTAACTATAATCTGTCGTAGATCCCTTGAACGAAAGAAGCCAGGGCAGGTGGCGCTCAGGTCGCGAACTATGTGCCGATTGGCGTACTGAAGCAACATGTAAAATATCCATATTAATTGCGTCCTTAGATAGAGTGACAATAAATATAAGGAAAGCATTTATCACTCCCGTTATGACATTGTGGGAGCCTTAGGAACAATAACATAGATACATACATCAAAAAGGCAGGTGGCGCTTACGCCATAAGTTACATGCAGTGGCATATACAGCCAGAATATAAAAGTTATATTATCATATTAGTGAAGCACATAGATCGTATATAAATCAAAACTTTAAGAATAAACAGTAATGGCTCTTAAGACATAAATTACGAAACCTGGTCAACAATCCAATTAATATACATTCTCAGGGAGCCAAGGTTTTAGAATAAGAGAAAATTACATGAGGGCCGATGTAGTGGCAGCCATACATCGTGAGAATACCACATTACATAAAAGGTAGTGAGCTTAAAGATTTGAAAGTGCATTATAGCTTCCTGAGGAAATAGACCACTGAGGTTATCAACATTAATGTTATATATTAAACAGTACGGGTTTAAAACCTTCGAAGAATTGTCTACAGGCAAGGTTCAACTGATCGTTCAGTATATTACCGTCTTTGAGCTCTAGACGTTTAAAAATAAATAACTCTTCCCACAGATCTAGTCTCCGTCCTTTGACTAGTCTGTGTAGGATAACCGTGTCTTCTAACTGTTTGGGCGTATGGCGTGCTATCAAGAGGTGTTCAGCGAAAGTAGAGTTGTGAATATTCGCTCCTTTTTTACCTAATAGATGTTCTTTATATCGTGTTTTCACAGCTCTGCCTGTTTGACCAATATAGTATGAGGGGCAGTTATTACAGGTTAGTTTGTAAATACCTGAATTAGAAAACCAATCGCTGGCAATCTCTACTGACTGTATAAGATTTCTTTTTAAACTGTTGTCTGTAGAGAAGGAAAATACTAAAATAAAAATTTTCTTATCAAAGGCCGTTTTTACTTCTACAAGAAAATATTAATGTTAATGTCTGCAGTTCCAAATTGGCTTTTAGCTTAGTAACTGTGTTAATCGGGTGAAGATTGGCACTCGTTGGCACTACGGGCTTTTTACGTAAGATTTCTTTTAAAATTTTAATATAAAGTGAAGTCATACAGGTCTGAGTTTCGCACATGACACTGCAAATGATGTTTCACGAGGACTGGTTACTGTGTAAGTACAAGGAATGGTATGTCATACAATGTTTGTAATGTAATCAGATAGGAATTTTTTTAAGCTCTGTAATATTGTAAACCCAGTTGTTCTTTATTTATATTGTTTATCGGATGTGAAGCTGGGCGACTGCCTAACACCGGCCAGTTTGAAATAATAAAAACAGTAGCGGACTGACAGAAATAAGTTAATTTCCTGCATATAAGGATCATGGGTAATTCCCTGTGACAAGTACATCTGTGGAGAGTTGTTGCCTGATCAAATGACTCCCATTTCTTGTTATAGCAGGTCGGTAGCTGCATTGATATACGCCGTCACGCCAGCAAACGGCTGCTCAAAACCTGCACCGTGCCACAGACGCCTCAGGCCACTGTGAACACTACTACGCTATCAAGGACATTCACCTGAGTTTCAATGTGACCTTGTGGTAGTAATAAAAGGCACCACGTGAACTATGAACATTCTTGTGGACCACCTTAGCCCATTATTCATGATTGATGTCTTGCCTGATGGCGACGATATTTTCCAGGAGAATAACTGCCTGCGTTAGTAGGCCAGAATAATGCTACAGTGCATTGTGGACTCGCGTTGCTGTTTTGGGCAACAAATTACCCTGATCTCAGATCGATGGAACATACAGGGTGTTTCAAAAATGACCGGTATATTTGAAACGGCAATAAAAACTAAACGAGCAGCGATAGAAATACACCGTTTGTTGCAATATGCTTGGGACAACAGTACATTTTCAGGCAGACAAACTTTCGAAATTACAGTAGTTACAATTTTCAACAACAGATGGCGCTGCGGTCTGGGAAACTCTATAATACGATATTTTCCACATATCCACCATGCGTAGCAATAATATGGCGTAGTCTCTGAATGAAATTACCCGAAACCTTTGACAACGTGTCTGGCGGAATGGCTTCACATGCAGATGAGATGTACTGCTTCAGCTGTTCAATTGTTTCTGGATTCTGGTGGTACACCTGGTCTTTCAAGTGTCCCCACAGAAAGAAGTCACAGGGGTTCATGTCTGGCGAATAGGAAGGCCAATCCACGCCGCCTCCTGTATGTTTCGGATAGCCCAAAGCAATCACACGATCATCGAAATATTCATTCAGGAAATTAAAGACGTCGGCCGTGCGATGTGGCCGGGCACCATCTTGCATAAACCACGAGGTGTTCGCAGTGTCGTCTAAGGCAGTCTGTACCGCCACAAATTCACGAAGAATGTCCAGATAGCGTGATGCAGTAATCGTTTCGGATCTGAAAAATGGGCCAATGATTCCTTTGGAAGAAATGGCGGCCCAGACCAGTACTTTTTGAGGATGCAGGGACGATGGGACTGCAACATGGGGCTTTTCGGTTCCCCATATGCGCCAGTTCTGTTTATTGACGAAGCCGTCCAGGTAAAAACAAGCTTCGTCAGTAAACCAAATGCTGCCCACATGCATATCGTCGTCATCAATCCTGTGCACTATATCGTTAGCGAATGTCTCTCGTGCAGCAATGGTAGCGGCACTGAGGGGTTGCCGCGTTTGAATTTTGTATGGATAGAGGTGTAAACTCTGGCACATGAGACGATACGTGGACGTTGGCGTCATTTGGACCGCAGCTGCAACACGGCGAACGGAAACCCGAGGCCGCTGTTGGATCACCTGCTGCGCTAGCTGCGCGTTGCCCTCTGTGGTTGCCGTACGCGGTCGCCCTACCTTTCCAGCACGTTCATCCGTCACGTTCCCAGTCCATTGAAATTTTTCAAACAGATCCTTTATTGTATCGCTTTTCGATCCTTTGGTTACATTAAACCTCCGTTGAAAACTTCGTCTTGTTGCAACAACACAGTGTTCTAGGCGGTGTAATTCCAACACCAGAAAAATCCTCTGTTCTAAGGAATAAACCATATTGTCTACAGCACACTTGCACATTGTGAACAGCACACGCTTACAGCAGAAAGACGACGTACAGAATGGCGCACCCACAGACTGCGTTGTCTTCTATATCTTTCACATCACTTGCAGCACCATCTGTTGTTGAAAATTGTAACTACTGTAATTTCGAAAGTTTGTCCGCCTGAAAATGTACTGTTGCCCCAAGCATATTGCAACAAACGGTGTATTTCTATCGCTGCTCGTTTAGTTTTTATTGCCGTTTCAAATACACCGGTCATTTTTGAAACACCCTGTATATGGGACGCTATCAGGGATCAGGTCCACACCCATCAAATCATCAGCCCGTAATATACGGGAATTGTGAGCCCTGGCCATATACAACTGGTGCCCCATACCTCTGCAAACCTACGAATGACTTGTTGAAATCCTGGAACACTGAACGGTAATTTTACTGAGTTCCAAAGGAGGGCCAACAAGGTGGTAACAATGTTTCGGCTCTTCAGTGTATATAAGGCGAAAGTAGACTCCTGACTAACTTACTGGAACCTGATAGTCACTCTGGTGAACCGAGGTATGTGGGGAGACCCTTAGTTTTTTGGTGCTAGATGTCGTCTGGCGCACGCCAGTACAAACCATTGTTTGAAACAGAAGTTTCTCATTATGAAATTTCAAATATCATCATGGTATTACAAACCCCTGGCTATACCTGACTTCTGCTTCAGCAAGCACGCAGTGGCATAAATCCAAACGTGTCAACCCACAGAGTACTGGTCCGAGTGTCTGCGGGCACTTCCGCCAGCTGGGACCTCGCCAGCGCCTCCTTTGGCCTGTTTTAACTGTTGCCACACAGCCCATTACCCATAGTCTATGGCCCTTATACTATTGCAGTGCCCCCAAACTTTGCCTTCTGCCGTAGTTTGCTAATACACACAGTCTTCCTAAAATTTCTCAGAAATACATAGCAAACAGTCCTACAACGGTCTGTGGTTCACTGAGATAGGGATTGTTTGTTGTCTTTGCACTTTCAGTCAATTTGGTCACATTCGCATCCACTCAGTGGTCACTAGATAGAAAGATGATTTGCTCTTTGATATTACTTATGTAACCATTGCACAGGAAGTGTATCTGCAAGTTTCTTTTTCAATAGGTTTATAGGAGAACTGAAAGATTTAATTGACGAATTCCAGATTTTCAAGTCTAAAAAGGGAATCTTCCAGTCTCAAACTCAGTTTGGGATGGAACTTCGCAGATTGATAGTATACCTCATGGGTGTCCACTCTTAGTCTTCAAGCGCACCGTCCAGAAAATTCAGAGACAAAGGGGTCTAAAGTTTTAAGCGTAGCACATATATCCCAGAAGTAGAACGCCAGCATATAGGTGAAATAGCTCAGACAGTAGTATGCTAGCATGTCAGTACGACCGATCCGGGTTCGATCCTACATGCAGGCTCGACTTTATTCAGTTTTATCAATTGTTTTAAAAATTATAACAACTTTTAAATAAGTTAATGGCCTATTTTGTTTATGAAATGGGTGTCACAGGCTACTTGAAACGTGAATTACACGTGTCAATAATTTCTTTTTAAAAAGAAAGTTCAATAATGCCAAATGCGTCTTTCGTAGAGGTAATTCAAAGCGTTAATTACTATCATTACAATGTTATTAAAAATTGGGCGATGATGTAAACTGTGGGAAACTTATACATATTCGTTGTAAATTCGAAAAACCGGTGTAGCTGTTGCCCTATTGTATGTACGAACAGGCAGACTGTCGGGAAGCGTCAATGCCCCCACGGAACTAATCGAGCAATGGGTCTTATATACTACAATGGCAGTTCATTCCGGACTTCCGCAGAGATTAGAGCGTTCTGTACTGTGAAATATTATCAGAATTTTTACAGTATTGTGAATTACAAAATGTCTGTCAATGAAGACATCGTGAAAGAATCAGAAACTACATATTCATTATACGATGAAGTGTCAAAGATGATAACAGATGCGATTATTTATTACGACAGCCTACTAGCTGCAAATAATTTGGTTGCCTCCAATCTTCAACGACAATTTCTCGCTAAGCGTTGTTGATGGGTGAAGAACTTTACGGACGTACTATGGACATGTTGGTCGAAAAAATACTTGACTTATGATGAACTTGCGCTCGAAAATGAAAATTGTGGGTGAACCTTTGGAAAAGTACGAAGAATCGGGTGAATATGAAACAGAACGCAAGAGAAGCAGACCGTCTTTCTTTAGATTACGAAATTAACGTTGTTAATATCGCAAAGACTCACCCCACGTGGGAACTACAAACATAAAAAAATGCAGCCGGTTAAGAAATAAGGTATATTGATCCCAATGTGGGAAGAAGAAATCAAATAAGGAGTCAATAGATTTGAGGAGTACCGGTACGCAGAAATCAGTTCCTGGGCGTATGATCGTTTTCTTGAAGCCTGAGAGAATTACTGGGATTTGACTACACGGAATTTACAACAACGGGCTTCAGCAGCTGCACAACACTTTTCAGATTTTGAATGTAAAGCTTCTGGCAGCTGGGTTCATAGATTAAAAAATAAGTACGGAATTTGTCACCGAAAAGTGAAAAGATTTGTTTCAAAAAAAAAAAAAAAAAAGAAACAGCGACGATCGAAGAAACTTTGGCTGCTGCACACTCTTTTTCGAACCCAGACGTTAAAATTGATACCGAATTTCAACAAAGACTGTTATCAACACCGACTAGACAGGCATTTCTCGTAGGGTATTTAAAAATTCATTTTGATCTGTATTTTTACGATTATATGACAAAATACTTCAATTTAGTTTATTTTCTTTCCAAAATGTCAGTATCAGTCGGTGTGCAACAGGGTTCTGGCTGTCAAAGGAAGCAAAACCATTTTCGTCAAAAGATAGGACATGAATAAACCGAAGCATAAATATACTGCTCAATATGCTCTCGCTCTGTCTGGAAACATCCTAGCTGAAGTGTGTAGCGAGGCAACTTTGGTCCGTGAATAATAATAATAATAATAATAATAATAATAAAACACAGTAAAAAACAATGAGAAAAATTATAAAAACATTGTAATAACGTCTTCCAGATCTGGGAAGCTAATGATGGAACTGTACACTGACCCTGTCAACTGTTGTTTGTTTGAAGTCTTATGTGGGTCAAGAACGGTTTCTGTTAATTGTTGACTCTTGGGGTGCGCAAGCAAAACCTGAATAATGCGACGAAATCTGTCAGGATGACGAGATATCTCCAACATGTACAATTAAAGGGGTTCTTCCGAAATGCACTCCACTCGTTCAACTATGTGACATCTATTTTTATGGACAAGTAAAAAATCTGAAAGCGTATACAAAATAGCGCTTATCTTACTGAAAATAACACAAATTCGAGAGAGGACTGTACAAAAATACAGTCAATAGTTCCTCATCTGTCAAAGCCAGTTTTTAAGGAAAAGATGCCTGGTAGGCTTCCAGGCTTTCTGATGAAACACGAGTTTTCGGGACTGTCAACGAAGTGTTTTCCAACATGTTTTTAAAACAAACTCCACCCAGAATTTTGTGACAGTAGTAATTAATTTATCTCCATCAAAATGTATTTGAAATTATTCAACTTTCCAAAAAGGAAATATTGATGAGTGTAACTCACATTTTAAGTAGCTGTGACAACCACTTCACAAACAAGATAAAATTATTTATGATTTAATTAATAATGCTTTAGTTCAATAACTTTAATAGTTATTATAATTTTCAAAACAATTCAAAAAACAAAATGTAACTGTTCCGGCACGTATGTAGGATCGTACCCAGTTCACCCAAGTCTAGCACGCTACTTACCGAACTACTTGACTTTTCTGTTACCTGACCTGTATGAGGTCAGTATGAGCTACTTTTAAAATTTTTGAGCCCTTTCTTTCGTTATTTTTTGAGTAGGGCGCTTTAAGACTTCTAGAGTGAACACCATTGGGGTACAATATTAACCAGCGAAGTCTCAACCCGAACTAAATTTTCGAAACCGGAAGGTCCCCTTGTTGAAAGGCAATCCCATTTTATTCTACACAACAGCTGTTTGTAGCACTATTACTTCTAGCACGGTAACGTATTTGTTGTATATACTGTCATAAATCTTGTTTTAAACTTGCTTTTTGGGTTTCTGTTAATTACGTACCGGATGTGACTCGCCTCCTGACAGAAGTTTCATTTGGTTCACATGTCCCTACGGATCTTTATGAATTAATTTCAGTTTCTAAACCTAAATGTGAACCGCAAAACAAATAAAAAAATTCTTTGAAGTCATGTTGTAGCGTAAATATGAATTTAAAACCAGGAACACATTGCATCAACGTCATCTAAGACGCTAATAAAATCAGAACCAGCTATTCAAGATTGTATGTTGCCCGTCTAAATTTATGTAGCGTGCCATACACAAGTCATGCTTCTTTCTTTCTTATTTAGGCTAACCACTTTTTTTAGTCCAACCTCCGATATATTTTTGAAAGTATTTATAAAGTCTTAACAGTTTTACTGAAACAAACTTCATTTATTCAGCTATATTTTTCACTGGACATAACTGCCTCGGTTTTAGTTCTAGCAGATGAAACTTTGGGTCATACAACTTCTTAATCCGTTTAATAACAGGGGGAATCTGCAGTCTGGTATTTTGAAGCAGTTGGTGCCTAGTATTGTGTATGAAAATTTAGCCTCCTTATCAGCACGCATCTTCGGTTAAAACAAAAAGAAGAACTTACATTTGGCGAAGAAGTGGAAAAAACTCATATTTGGTAAAGCAGTGGCATTAATAGCACTCTTTTGTTTAGTGTTTTCACGTGGCCTTTAGTATCGCCCTTTCCTTTGTATGCAACAGAAAATTCTCCAGGACACAACGTGCAAGAAACTGGAATTCACAACAAATTTATTACTTTTCCTGTCTGCTTAGTTGTAACGACTTCTTTAATAATGTCTATAATTATAGTGGGCGCACTTTTGCTGCACTTTGGTTCTTTAAGGCTCTTTAGTACACTTAGGGAACCTGTTAATATCACTAATATTGCTTCGTCTGCAAGATCTGCCGCATTGCATTGTTAGCTGCAACCCGCGGAAGACGTACATTGCTGGTGCTGCACAATTTAGCGATTTTAAGAGAGAGAAACTCAGGGCTACAGCGTTCTTCTTCGGCACGCCAGTGTGGAAGTGTGCACAGACTCAGTTAAGTGAAAACTTATATATATTACATGTTATATTTTTATATAAAAGCCGACTTCGGTATTATTCTTTGTGTGAGACCCTGTGTACAAGATTCGTTGTGCCAATCTGAAGTTCTAGATTCCCATATTTTACTGTTCTTTCATTGATTTTATCAATCGGTTTGCGTTGTGATATATTGTGAAATTTCCAACATTTGCGAGTTCCCTGATAAACTCCGGTCATCATCAGTTGTGCGCTTTTAAAATTTTTTAGAACAGTAGGGGCCTATCTTCGTTCAAAGCAACCATTCCCTAACTTCATTGTACAATTACATGAGAAATAGGTTATTTTTGAGAATTTTCAGATGCTTAAAAAACTATTTTCTTAAGTGACCGGTACGAATGTTTTGGATACGTATTTTATTCCGTAGCACATCAGTTTTTGTGGTTCATAGTTCGTTTAATGTATTTGCTTCATTTCTTACAGGGAATTAGCAACATTTTAGCTCAACAGATTAAAAGATAATCGGCGGGCTTGATTTAAAGTATTTTTCACTGCATTGTAATAAATTACGCCAGTCAAAACGCATCTCTATCGTGAAATCTCTCTAACAAAGGAACCACTTTTGACAAAGCTTAGGTATCCGAGTAATGAGGGAATTAGTATATTTCATCAAAATATACAAGGTATTAGAGATAAAGTTAGTGAACTGCTTATACATGTTGACTCTGAAATTATTGGTATATCTGAACACTTCTTAAATAAGGAGATAATTCAGAGGCTTCCTTTACCAGGATACATGTTGGCTGGCAGCTTTTCGAGGAGCTCTTTGCGGTGTGGGGGAGTAGTCATGTATGTGAAAAACGGCATCCCATTTGAGTCAATTGATGTTTGAAAGTACTGCACTGAAAAGGTGTTTTAATGTAGTGCAGGTGTGGTTAAATTTAACGGAGCTAAACTTCTAACTGTTGTTATTTATAGATCCCCAGACTCCGATTTCACAACATTTTTGCTAAAGCTAGAGGAGGTTCTTGGTTCACTTTATAGGAAATACAAAAGTTAGTTATATGTGGTGACTTCAATATTAATTGTATAAGTGATTGTGCAAGGAAGCGGATGCTGGTAGATCTCTTTAATTCATATAATCTTATGCAAACCGTATTCTTTCCAACGAAAGTGCAAGGGAACAGCAGAACAACCATAGACAGCATTTTTGTTCATTCCTCATTACTACACTGCTGGCCACCTTAAATGCAACACCAAGAAAGACAAGAGGTAGCACAACAAAATTTATTTTGTAGATAACATGTTCACCAAGTATCAAATGATTACGTCTACAGACGTCTGTGACATGTGGTTCCTGCCAGAATCAGTAGCCAGAGTAGCCGCCATTGTTGGAGATCACCGCTGCTACACGTCTCGGCATTGAGTCAAAGAGACGTTGGATGTGTTCCTGGGGTACAGCAGCCCAAGCAGCTTCCACACGTTGCCAAAGATCATCTGGTGTGGCAGTTGGGGATGTAATCTGGGTCACTCTTTGAGCAACCATGGACCACATGTTTTCTATCGGCGAAAGATCCGGAGAGCGAGCCGGCCAGGGAAGCACTTCAATCTGGTTATTGACGAAGAACCTTTGGACAATGCGTGCCACGTGTGGTCGCGCATTATCCTGTTGAAATATGGCTGTGGCCGAGTCCTGAAGGTAAGGAAGGACAACTGGCTCCAGCACCTCGGATATGTAGCGCCGGCTATTTAAAGTACCAGCAATGCGTACTAGAGGCGTGCGAGAGTAATATCCAATACCGCCCCATACCATAATACCCCGTGCAAGACCAGTGTGGCGGTGCATAATGCAGCTGTCCAGCATCCTCTCTCCACGGTGTCTCCACACTCGAATCCGACCATCGTGGTGCTGCAGACAGAAGCGTGCCTCGTCAGTAAAGACAACGTCATTCCATTCTGCCGTCCACATCCGTCTGTCATCACACCATTGGCGACGGAGACGTCTGTGGTTCTGCGTCAATGGTAGACGAAGCAATGGACGTCTTGCGGACAGACCAATCTGCTGTAAACGGCTTCGAATGGTACGCGCAGACACTGGATGATGCGTTACAGATGGTTCGGGATGTCACTGAGCGATCCGTCACTGCCATGCGCACAATTTGCCTATCAGCACGTGCAGTGGTGCGCCGAGGTGAATGCGATCGACCACGTCGGCCCGTCGTACCCTCCTGCATCCAACGGTCACATATCCGCATTACAGTTGTTTGGTTTCGTCCAACACGACTAGCGATTTCTCTGTATGATAATCCACAATGTCGGTAAGCCACCATCCTTCCTCTGTCGAACTCGGATACCTGATCAAACGATGTTCGCTGTTGTCTACGAGGCATAACTGATCGTCTTGTGAAACAACCACAAGGTAAACACACGTACCGAACGTACACTCGTCGAAATCGCCAAGCCTTAAATGGCGCTATGAGGTGGCGCCACAGGCGCGCGTGATGTGCGTCTGCGCTGAAATTCTAATCAGTTGCATATCTCATCGCTGCAAACCCATGGTGTAAATTTCACTTGATTCGGATGCATCCTTCAGGGTGTTGCATTTACGGTGGCCAGCAGTGTAGAAGGGCATTCTGTTAGCAAAAATGTGAATGGCCTTTCAGATCATGATGCACAAATTTTAACTCTAAAAGGTTTTTGTGCTGCAACACGTGTTAAATATAGTTGTCAGCTGTTTAGGAAAGCTGATCCAGTTGCTGTAGAGACCTTTGTAAACCTTATCAAGGAACAAGAGTGGCAAGATGTTTATAGTGCTGATACAGTAGACGATAAATATAATGCTTTTCTCAAGACTTTTCTCATGCTCCTTGAAAGTTGCTTTCCGTTAGAACGTTCAAAACAGGGTACTAGCACAAACAGGCAGTCTGGGTGGCTGACTAGAGGGGTAAGAATATCTTTTGGAACAAAGTGGCAATTAATTATATCAAAACGTTAGAAACAGTCAAGATCTAAATGCAGCAGCCCATTACAAACAGTATTGTAAGGTGCTTAAAATGTTATTAGGAAGGCAAAAAGTATGTGGTATGCAGATAGAATAGCTAAATCTCAGGATAAAATTAAAACCATACGGCCAGTCGTAAGGGAAGTGGCTGGTCTGCAGAGACAGGTCGAGGATATAGAATCAGTGCGTAGTGGGAATGTCCGTGTTACTGATAAGTCGCATATATGTACAGTATTTAATAATCACTTTCTGAATATAGCAGGTGAACTAAATAGAAACTTAGTCCCAACAGGGAATCATATAGCGCTCTTAGAAAAAAGTGTTCCGAGACTGTTACCTGAAATGCTCCTCCATGATACTGACAAGAGGGAGATTGAGTTAATAATTAAATCACTAAAGACCAAGAACTCTCATGGATATGACGGGGTATCTAGCAGAATACTGAAGTATTGTTCTATGTATGTTAGCCCAGAACTTAGCCATATCTGTAACTTTTCCTTTAGGAGTGGTCGGTTTCTTGACCGATTAAAGTACTCGGTAGTGAAGCCACTTTATAAAGAGGGAGACATTGATAATGTTGACAATTTTAGACCTATTTCTATGCCATCGGTGTTTGCTAAAGTTATCGAGAAGGTTGTATATACAAGATTACTGGAGCATTTGAATTCACATAATTTGCTGTCAAATGTTCAGTTTGGTTTTAGAAATGGTTTAACAACTGAAAATGCTATGTTCTCTTTTCTCTGTGAGGTTTTGGACGGATTAAATAAAATGTTGCGAACGCTAGGTGCTTTCTTTGATTTAACGAAGGCTTTTGACTGTGTTGACCACAAAATATTACTGCAGAAGTTGGACTATTATGGAGTAAGGGGAGTAGCTTACAACTGGTTCGCCTCTTACTTTAAGAACAGAAAGCAGAAGGTAATTCTCCGCAATATTGAGTGTGGTAGTGATGTTCAGTCCCAATGGGGCACTGTTAAGTGGGGTGTTCCCCAAGGGTCGGTGCTGGGGCCACTTCTGTTTCTTATTTATGTAAATGATATGCCTTCTAGTATTACAGGTGATTCAAAAATATTTCTGTTTGCTGATGACACCAGCTTGATAGTGAAGGGTCTTGTGTGTAATATTGAAACAGTATCAAATAATGTAGTTCATGAAAAGTTCGTGGCTTGTGGAAAATAATTTGATGCTAAATCACAGTAGGATTCAGTTTTTACAGTTTCTAACTCACAATTCAACAAGAACCGATATTTTGATCAGACAGAATGGGCATATTATAAACGAGACAGAAAAGTTCAAGTTCCTAGGCGTTCAGATAGATAGTAAGCTGCTGTGGAAAGCCCATGTCCAGGATCTTGTTCAGAAGCTAAATGCTGCTTTATTTACCATTAGAACAGTATCTGAAATAAGTGACACTTCAACACGAAAAGTAGTCTACTTCGCGTATTTTCATACGCTTATGTCGTATGGTATTATTTTTTGGGGTAATTCTTCTGATTCAAAGAGGGTATTTTTGGCTCAAAAACGGACTGTTCGAGCTATATGTGGTGTAAGTTCGAGAACCTCTTGTCGACCACTATTCAATAGTCTGGGAATTCTGACATTGCCCTCACAGTATATATTTTCTTTAATGTCGTTTGTTGTTAGCAATATTAGCCTATTCCCAAGAGTTAGCCGCTTTCACTCAGTTAATACTAGGCAGAAATCAAATCTGCATGTGGAATGCACTTCCTTGACTCTTGTGCAGAAAGGAGTGCAGTATTCTGCTGCATCCATTTTCAATAAGCTACCACAAGAACTCAAAAATCTTAGCAGTAGCCCAAACTCTTAAGTCTAAACTGAAGAGTTTCCTCATGGCTCACTCCTTCTATTCTGTCGAGGAGCTCCTGGAAGAGCTAAAAAATTAAGCAAATTCCAGTGTTACATTGTTGATTTTCTTTATTTAAACTTACGACTTGTCACCTGAATATGTTTTTTTATATTTCATTTTATCTGTTTCTAATATCGTGTTATAATTTCATGTATTTCCTCGTTCCATGACCATGGATCTTTCTCCTTAATTTGGTCCCACGGAACAATAAATAAATAAATAAATAAAAATATTGTTCTCGAAAGTGGGACGAATTGGTTGACGTCCGTTCGTAGCTGGAAATCGCCCTGACTACTGTAACTGTTGGCAGCTGTAGTGAATCGAGTTTTGGAAGAGCTTCCTAGAGTCGTGTATCTGCGATACCGGTACCAGACGTACCTCATGTACTACCCACTCCTGTGGATCCTGTCTCCTACGCAGAATGTACAGAATCTGTCACTACGCGTCCAACTGACTGCAAGTGACATGTTAATGATAGATCGAGGCGACCTGTACAGGGTGGACAGGGAGCAGGGAGAACTCAGGGTGTTGCACCCATATCCCCCAGACCACCAAGACTGAGATGCTGTCTCTTACTGGAACTGGAAGTAAGCCTGTGCGACTCACTTCACCTCTGTTTGGGAAAACCTGTTTCATTCGGTGTCAAGAGGAGATAAACACAAAAGGGTAGGTGGCCTAGACTAATTGGAAATGGTGGTGTATTTGTTGCAATAATGAAATTCAAATCCACCGAGACAGAATGAAGCTACATGTGACTTTTTTGGGCATAACTCAGTATTAGGGGAAGGCATAAAATGGTAAAAAAAAAAAATGGTTCAAATGGCTCTGAGCACTATGGGACTCAACTGCTGTGGTCATCAGTCCTCTAGAATTTAGAACTAATTAAACCTAACTAACCTAAGGACATCACACACATCCATGCCCGGGGCAGGATTCGAACCTGCGACCGTAGCAGCAGCGCGGCTCCTGACTGGAGCGCCTAGAACCGCACGACCACCGCGGCCGGCTATAAAATGGTAACTGGATCATTATATTGCCCAGCAGACATCTCTCCGGAGGTAACTAAAAGCTTTAGGGAAAACCTCAGTTCGTTTGTACGTTATACAGTCATACTGTAATAATTGGTGGAGACTTTAATCATACAACAATTACATGGGAAAATTACTGTTTTGATACTGGTGGGTGTGATAAGGCATACTGTGAAACATTACTAAATACCTACTCGGAAAACTACCTACAACAAGTCGTTATAAACCCAACATATGACGAAAACATATTATAGCTAATGGCAACAAACCGATCTGACCTCTTTGAGGGTGTCCAAATCGAAACTGGTATCAACGACCATGACTGTGTCAACAATGATTACCAAAGTACAAACGACAAATAAAACAAGTAGAAAAATATATAGGTTCAGTAAACTAGATAAAAAAAAATCAGTAACATGATATTTCAATGAGGAACTTTAAACTTCCAGCACACGGAGGAGCATCTGAAAGAACGACGGCTCAAGTTTAAAATAACAGTCGATCCAGACTGGGAGGGAACGAACTTCTATGGTATACAGCCACTGCAAAGAAACTTCTAAATAAACAGATTCCTCAGGTGTAAAACAAAGCGTAGGGCTATAGATAGGGAGTTGCTGAATTAAATGCGTTTGGCCGTGAAGTGAGCACTGTGTGGAGCCTTCAATGACTACCGTAGCAAAATATTATTAAATGATCTTTCACAGAACCCAAAGAAATTCTGATCATATGTAAAGCCTGTTACTGGCACCAAAGATAGTATTCAGTCCCTAGCAAATGAGACAGGAAATGAAATTGATGGTAGCAAAGCAAAAGCTGAAGCACTTAATGCTGTTTTAAAATGTTCATTTACAAAGGAAAACCCAGGAGAACTGCACGAATATGATCCTAATACCAGTGAAGAGATGAATGAAATAAGTATTAATGTCAGTGGTGTTGAGAAACAGCTGAAATCATTGGAATTGAACAAAGCTCCAGAGCCCGATCGAATCCATACCAGATTCTGTACTGAATTTGTGGCTGAGTTAGCCTCTCTCCTAACTATAAGCTATCCTAGACCACTTGAACAAAAAACTGTACCCAGTTCTTGGAAAAAGTGCAGTTTAGACTTGTCTACAAGAAGGGTAGTAGAAGTGGTCTGAAAAACTACGGTCCAATATCCTTGATACCGATTTGTTGTAGAATGTTAGAACATATTCTAAGCTCAAACTTGATGAGGCATCTTTAACAGATTTACCTCCTCAATGCCAACCAGCATGGATTCTGAAAACATTGATCATGTGAAACCTAACTCTCATTTTTCTCACAAGACGTACTGAAAGCTGTGGATCAAGGCAACCTGGCAGATGCAGTGTCTCTTGATTTGCAGAAAGCATATGACTCAGTACTACTCTTACACTCATTGGTAAAAGTGTGATCATATGGGGTATCAAGTAAAATTTGTGACTGGATTGAGGACTTGATTGGTATGGAAGATGCAGCATGTCATCTTAGATGGAGAGTCATTGTCAGATGTAGAAGTAACTTCAGGTGTGTTCCAGGTGAGATAGGACCCTTGCTGTTTATGTTGTCTATTAATGACCTTACGAACATTATTAATTGTAACCTCTAGCTTTTTGCAGATGATGCTGTTATCTGTAGTGAAGTAGTATCTGAAAGAAGCTGCATAAATATTCAGTCAGATCTTGACAAGATTTCAAAGTCGTGCAAAGATTGGCAATTTGCTTAAGTGTTCAGAGATGTAAAATGAAAAAATGTAGTATCCTACGACTTTAATATCAATGAATCACTGTTCAAATCGGCCAACTCATGCAAACACCTGGGTATAACACTTTGTAGGGTTATGAAATGGAATGATCACTTACTCTTAGTTGTGGGTGAAGCAAGTGGTAGACTTCGGTTTATTGGTCGAATACCAGGGAAGTGCAGTCAGTATACAAACGAGATTGCTTACAATTCACTCGTCCGAGCAGTTCTTGAGTACAGCTCATGTATGTGTGGGACACATGCAAATAGGACTACAGGGGATATCTAACGTATACAGAGAAGGGCAGCACGGATGGTTGCAGATTTGTTTAATCTGTTGGAGAATGTCACAGAGATACTGAAGGAACTGAACTGGAAGGCTCTTGAAGATGGACCTAAACTTTCCCGAGAACGTCTATTAACAACATTTCAAGAACCGGCTTTAAATGATGACTAGAAGTATACTACAATCCTCTACGTATCGTTCACATAGGGCTCGTGAGGATAAGATTACAATAATTACTGCACGCACCTAGGCATTCAGATTATCATTCGCCCTGCGCTCCATACGCGAATAGAACAGGGAGTAACCCTAGTAACTCAACGTGGTTTGCAGAGTACAGATGTAGATGTACATTGTACTGCTTCTCTAACTGCGATGGCTTCCGCCTAATAGATTGTTGCCTCCTTACGTAGGGAATATAGTGAAAGATAATTTTCAGTAAGGTTGTATATTGCGTATCCAACTTCCCTGCTGTCCACGGTCCTGGATCCATCCGTATAAATCTGAGTCGATTTCAGGAAAACAGTACTGAGCATCAAATTTGTGGAATATTTATAGTGTACGATTTTATCACAGATTAGTACATTTTCTTCTCGGTAGCTGAATGGGGCTAGGAATAGTGGTAACACATCGTATTGCAGTATTTGATTTTCATACTAGCTCCACCATCACTCAAGATATTTCAGAATCAGTGCCTTGCTTGTGTTCATTTTCAGAGAAACGGTTAAATTTTTCCGTGTCTGAAAATCTTTCATTATACCATATATTAGATGTTGTCATGTCTGCGAGATTCGCTTCAGAATGACTTTATTCGCAAGATTCTCCCTTCTGATACTCGAGGTGGTTCCACATCTCAAGAAGAAGAGCATTGACATGTGTGGATAGCATGTCTCCGGTGCATACGAGGGGGTATCCAAAAAAAAAAATCCGAACTTATTTATTCACATTTTAAACACAAACTTTTAATCCCTTCATGATACTCTCCACTTGCACTAATAAACTCGTCGAATCTTAAAACTTTTTAAAATTCGTCTTTTGTGATGCTTGACAGCAAAACGCTTTTCTTTCGTGTAGCTCTTATTTCTAGAAAACAAAAAAATCGTGCGAGGAAAAGTCGAGGACTAATATGGTGAGGGAGGAACAGGTGTCGTACCATTTTTGGTCAGGCAGGGCTGTGTGAGCAGGGTCATTGTCATGACGAAAAAACCAGTCACCCGCCTGCCACAAATCGGGCCTCTTCCGCCGTACACTATCGCGCAATCTTTTCGAAACTTCCAAACAGGAAGCCTTTCTAAACATGTGGAACAAATTCCGAATAGACGACTCTTCTCACATGGAAAAAAACAAATTAGTGTGGTCTTAATGTTTGATTTCACCTGACGAGCTTTCCCGGGGCGAGGCTAACATAAAGACTTTTTACTGGCTTGATAGCTGCTTTCATTCCGTATCGTGAGCGTAACACTAAGTTTCATCACCTGTGATAATTTTTGAAAATAAGTTTGGATCATTTCGTGACTCATCATTCAAAGCACAGCATGCTTCCACGCGACCTTTTTGTGCAGCAGTCAGCGGTAGTGGTACGAGTTTGACAGCTACCTTTTCCATTTCCAAAACATATGTCACAATTCGCTGCACTTGAAGTCACTCCCGACAGCTTCATAATTTCTTCAACAGTCCGTCACTGATCTTCGTCGATCAGTGCACGAATGTTTTCAACATTTCATGAGTTCGGGCCTTCTTAGAACGACCAAAACGAGGTTTGCCACCAATTGACATTTCCCATTTTTGAAACGGCAAAACCGCTCCACATTTGAGTTTTCCCAATACCATCTTCCTTGTACGTCATTTTTAACATTTCAAGAGTTTCTGTTCCACTTTTTCCAAGCAAAAAGCAGAATTTCACGGCCGCACGCTGCTCGCGAAAATCTGCCGTTTCAAAAACGACAATCAATTTTTTGGGTGGGCAGAACTTTTATAGTATCGCGTTTTATCGCTTGGAGTGCATACAGCAAACGTTCCAGAGACAGTCAGCAGGGTGCCGTCGCTAAAGAGGGTATAGAGTAGAATTTCTACTCTATTGAATGAGGTCTTGATTCTGCCGAATCAAGTGCTGACCTCCTCCAGCGATGACACACAGCTTACTGTCTGGAATGTTCGCTCTATGCGCTCCCAGTGGCAAAACGCGGCACTACAAAAGCTCTGCCCACCAAAATATTATTTCGGTTTCCTTTGCGTACCCCTCGTATTCGAGTACAGCGATACTGAAGTTTGTCCAGTTTCGATACCCAATTTCCTCGCCTATCATAACACACGCATCCATAATCCAACGCTGATCTCCCAGTGCAGAATTTTCGGGTGTGCTCTCTAACTTAGAAGACATATCATTTATGTGAGGTCTCCAAGTCAGTATTTAGCCAATTTTCATGGCTAGAAACTTAGTTTGACTCCTGAATGAAATATTTATTCCATCATCCCTCATATTATCTGCGCAATCTGAAACTCTTCTGTGCGTAAAAATAACTATGATAATTTTTTTCTGGTTTTTCTCCAGACCATTGTCTTTCAGCCAAATTCGAAGGTATGATACAGTATGATCATATTTTTCTTACTGTTTTTACGGAATAAATGGTCGAATACAGGCAAATATCATCAACAAATTGTAAGGTAGATGCTCTCGGCGAGAAATATTTTTTAAGGAATTAAAATTGTATTAATACCTTCAGCTGCTAACGGGCGTTGATATATATCTACGGGGACAGGTAAAAATGTGTGCCCCGACCGGGACTCGAACCCGGGATCTCCTGCTTACATGGCGGACACACTATCCATCTGAGCCACCGAGGACACACAAGATAGTGCGACTGCAGGGACTATCCCGCGCACGCCTCCCGCGAGACCCACATTCTCACCTTTTATGTCCACACACTACATTCATAGTGTCCCACCCCAACACACTCATTACTCATGGAAGACATTCTTACCAAGTCCCGTAAGAGTTCGGGGAATACGTATGCATCCGCAAAGAAGGAGGAGGTCATGGCCGGTGTTGCCAGAACTGTATACTTATATAGATATGGTGTCTGTTCTTTCCGACATGTCGACTATCCGAGGCCCGATGGCTTTTCCATTGTACTTAACAGATTCTGTTCTCTGAGGGCAAATATTTAGTTTCATAACTTAGTTTCAGTAGTAAACAGGTTTTCTTTCCCATACTGTGATTTTCAGATTCTCATGAGCCCCAGTTATATCACAGAATACCGACGACAGGAAACATCTGTTCACAAAGGACCGTCGAGTATCAGTTGTTAAAACTCTATGACGTAAAGAGCACTCTTTCCCTTACGAAATAGAAATTGAGTCTTGAGAAGAACATTATTCCTCTCTATTCACTATTGTAATCTGTTTATAACCGTTCTTCCAAGTACCTTTGACAAACGTGAAGTTAGTGCTGTAAGACCGTGTTCAGTGTATCCTCCTCTGATTTAAGAATACGAGCTGAAACTTGGTCGCCCTTTCCAGAGGTACTGACCCCACACCCATATTTCATTGCACAGCCTTTTTAGTATAGAAAATGTCTCGCAAGGCAAGTTTCGGACCATGCCATAATTTATTCCGTCGATACCTGGTTCCGTATTGGGTGAATTTTGCAAAGCATTAATTAGCTCTGTAAACGGGGTGCACATTCATTGAAGTAAACCTCTTTGTTGCGGGTTATAGCTGGTGCAACCAAAACATTTGTTTCTCGATTAATTTTGTATTTGATTTCCCATTCCTAAACTTTCGTCCATTGTTACTGTCATTATACAATTTCAAAAATCTGTATTCTTGGTGCAGGTTAATATTACGAACACACTTTCTTTTACGCATTGATGCACGGTAAGACAAAAAAAACGAATATAGGTAAAGTGATCAGAAAACGTACACTAGTTATTTCACACACGAAAAGAACAGTCACATTGCCCCTGTTGTGTTACCAAATGACTAAGTGTGACGGAAGCGGTTTCCACGTCCTCCATCGACGTCAGCACTTGTTCCACGATAGGCTGAGACAGGGACGGCCGTAAAAGGATGTTAAAAAGACAGCGATATCGAACATATGGATCTGCAATTAAAAAAGGATCCTTGCCATTTACAAAATTCTGAAAGGCCAGACTTTTTGTGCAACCCGGGACATCAATCCGGAGAGCACAAAAATAATAAGACTATCTGGGTTAATCACGGTCGTATGGTAAGCCTCAGTAGTTGGCGAACTGTTTGTCGCTTTAGAATGTATATGAGTACGAAAAAGCACGCGGTCCCTGCGGGAGCGATTCATAGGGGCTGTAGTATGTTACTAGATTTCTTATTTAATACTGGTAGTGAATCCACGTTAGTTGGCTTCCGATTGATACACGGACCATTACATTAATGTGACCACCACCTATGTTCGACGGCTACGTGCAATAACCACTCACAGACCGCAGGTGGCTGCACTAGCAGTGGATGGTACATAAAGCATATCGGGGAGACGCGGACAATAGCGCAGTAGTAGTTGTCGTTGTCCTAATGCGGAAACGGAGTGATTTATTTGACGTCCAAGGGGGCATGCTTTCGGGCCAAGGGTGGAAGCATTTCCTAAACACCTAAATTTGTAAACTGTTCCCGTACCGCTGTTGTTAAAGTACAATGTAAATCCCAAGATGGTGCTGTCCAAAACAGGCGCCGAGGTAACTCTGGTGCACCACGGACCATAGGTGACAGGGGTGATCGACGGCTGCGGAGATTTGTACGGGTGAATAGACGTGCAACTATTAAGCAGCTGGCCGCCCACATGACCCAAGGGACTAGCAACTACGTCCCCTCAACAACAGTTCCGTGAGTGTTGCTGCATATGGGCCTCCACAGAAACCGCTTGGTTCATGCACCCAAGCTGACTGCTGTTCGTCAGCGACGAAGGCTGGAAATTGCACGTCAGTAAAGCAATTGGGAGTCCACTGAGTGGCGACAGAAGGCCTCTCCAGATGAATCACGTTTTATGCTCCACTGGACAGATGGCCGTTGGCGTGTACGGCATGAAACGTCTGAAAGCAAACACCCTGCAACAATCGTGGGAAGGGTCAGGCCGGAGGAGGGAGAATTATTGTCTGGGAAATGTTTCCGTAGCAATCCCTGGGTGATTTGTTAGTCTGGAACGCACAGTGGATTAACACAAGTATGCATCTATCCTTGGGAACCATGTATACCCCTACACGCAGTTCGTTTTCCCTCAGCACGATGGAATCTACCAGCAGGGCAATGCAGTGTGTCACACAGCTCGCAGTGTATCTGCCTGGTTCGAAGATCAACAAGATGACTTTACCGTACTCCCCTGACCACCAAATCCAATCAAAAATCTGTGGGACCGGGTCGATCGGGCTGTTCATACAGTGGATGCCCAACCGAGGAAACCAACGCAGCTGGCCACGACCCTGTAACTGGCATGGCTCAACATCCCTGTCAGTGCTTTCCACAACCTCGTTAATTCTCTTTTTGCACGTTTCAGAAAGGTCAGCACTGCAGGCTTTAGACAGATGGTCAAAATGTAACTGGAGAGTGTAGATGGCATCAACCTTCAAGTGCTTATCTTCGGTTTTTCCACCATTTCTTTTACTCATTCCCATGTGCCAAACAAAGCTGTCACCTATCGTCCTGTCCTTTGTATAAGCTCAGTATTCCCCGTCACTCATACCTGTTATGGGTCCCACAAACTTGGGCAATATTCGAGATTGGTTCTCACGAGAGATTTGTAATAAGCACTTTCTTTTGTAGATTGCCTGGATTGTTCCAGTATGTTAACAATGAATGGAAGTCTGCTACATGGTTTGCCTACGGCCGAGTTTTTAGGATAATTTCAGTTTGTACCCCAAAAACTTTTAGATTCAGTTATTTTTACGAGTTGACAGATTGCAGTGGTGACTACAGGTACTGTAGCCATAACGTATTATGTTACAGCAATTTGTACAGTGCATCATTTCACATGGCTCAATATTTGAAAAACTTGTAATGTTTGGCAACTTTTAAAATATTACCAAGAAAGGAATCAATATTTGTACAGGTTTTTTCGGACAGTGGTAAAATGCATCATCTTCAAAAACCTCTGAGGTCGTTATTGTCTGCTAAATGGTTCAAATGGTTCTGAGCACTATGGGACTTAACTTCTGAGGTCATCAGTCCCCTTGAACTAAGAACTACTTAAACCTAACTAACCTAAGAACATCACACACATCCACGCCCGAGGCAGGATTCGAACCTGCGACCGTAGCGGTCGCGCGTTTCCAGACTGTAGAGCCTAGAACCGCTCGGCCACCCAGGCCGGCTATTGTCTGCTAGGTCATTAATATACAACATTAACAGCAAGCGCCGCCAACACGCTTTCCTGCGGCATCGCTTACATCAGCTCCTCAGCGTGTCACATCAAACACGTTCGTCGTCTTAACACAGCTTCCTAGACAATTGGCGGCGTTGTTTTGGTCACTTTAACGACGTCGTGCTTTGGTTTTTTTTCTTTTTGTTTTGTTTTTGACCAGTGACTCCTACGCAGCTCGGTATGCCCTCATCGCTAATTGATAGTTTTATGATCCACTGACATTTGTATATGAGCTATAGTTGAAGCTCTCTGCCAGTAGTTGACGTGCATATCAGAGAGCCATAAAACATTTCATTACAATGGCTAGAGCGCTGTACGGTTCTTATATAAATTCTTAGGTTATGAAACTGGGCGGGCTCCACAATTTAACCACGAATTTCATGAAATGTGACTTATGGTCTAGACTCTAGTCTGGTGCTTCCCCGACTTATTCCGCTTCACGATGACAGGGTGTCTAGTTCCATGGTTATGTCCTGGAGGAACTGTGTTCTCTTGGCGTATTCATACTGACCAAAGGAGATGTATTTCACAGACACGTTGTACGAAATCAAGTTATGCGTGCGAAGAGCAACCATTCAGCGCTGTCTGCGATTTGTACTGTAGAACCGTCCATCCAGCCGGGACCACTACCCTTAGTTAAGTAGGCACGTCTAATATCAATTCTGTCACCAGACACACATATCGAATAAACACAGTGGAGCACGGAAAGTGTATCTTATCAGTCCAACTGAGAAATCTCGAAAGATTACAACTTTCTTATCGATTAGAAAAAATATTTTCTTTATTGTTCATATAACTGACTTTCTGCTGACTTCGTTTTCACACGATATCTTACTGATATTTATCTCGTTTCAATGAGAAGCCTGGGAACTTTGACCTATGATAGCAAAGTACATCTATTTCTTTAGACAGACCATGCAATACGTTAATCACAAAGAGGTTAAACTTTCAGGAACTTTCGAAAGGTCTCGAGTTGCAAAGATAGATTCAATGTTCTAAGTCCAGACTCAAAAATGAGATCGACAGGAAGTGCAAAATGGCTAAGCAGGGATGGCTAGAGGACAAATGTAAGGATGTAGAGGCTTATCTCGCTAGGGGCAAGATAGATACTGCCTACAGGAAAATTAAAGAGACCTTTAGAGAAAAGAGAACAACTTGTATGAATATCAAGAGCTCATATGGAAACCCAGTTCTAAGCAAAGAAGGGAAAGCAGAAAGGTGGAAGGAGTATATAGAGGGTCTATACAAGGGCGACGTACTTGAGGACAATATTCTGGAAATGGAAGAGAATGTAGATGAGGCGAAATGGGTGATACAATACTGCGTGAAGAGTTTGACAGAGCACTGAAAGACCTGAGTCGAAACAAGGCCCCGGGAGTAGACAACATTCCAGTAGAACTACTGACGGCCTTGGGAGAGCCAGTCCTGACAAAATTCTACCATCTGGTGAGCAAGATGTATGAGACAGGCGAAATACCCTCAGACTTCAAGAAGAATATAATAATTCCAATCCCAAAGAAAGCAGGTGTTGACAGATGCGAAAATTACCGAGCAATCAGTTTAATAAGCCACAGCTACAAAATACTAACGCGAATTCTTTACAGACGAACGGAAATACTAGTAGAAGCCAACCTTGGGGACGATCAGTTTGGATTCCGTAGAAATATTGGAACACGTGAGGCAATACTGACCTTACGACTTATCTTAGAAGAAAGATTAATGAAAGGCAAACATACGTTTCTAGCATTGGTAGACTTAGAGAAAACTTTTGACAATGTTGACTGGAATAATCTCTTTCAAATTATAAAGGTGGCAGGGGTAAAATACAGGGAGCGAAAGGCTATTTACAATTTGTACAGAAACCAGATGGCAGTTAAAAGAGTCGAGGGCATGAAAGGGAAGCAGTGATTGGAAAGGGAGTGAGACAGGGTTGTAACCTATCCCCGATGTTATTCAATCTGTATATTTAGCAAGCGGTAAAGGAAACAAAAGAAAAATTCGGAGTAGGTATTAAAATCCATGGAGAAGAAATAAAAACTTTGAGGTTCACCGATGACATTGTAATTCTGTCAGAGACAGCAAAGGACTTGGAAGAGCAGTTGATTGGAATGGACAGTGTCTTGAAAGGAGGATATAAGATGAACATCAACAAAAGCAAAACGAGGATAATGGAATGTAGTCGAATTAAGTCGGGTGATGCTGAAGGAATTAGATTAGGAAATGAGACACTTAAAGTAAAGGAGTTTTGCTATTTGCGGAGCAAAATAACTGATGATGGTCGAAGTAGAGAGGATATAAAATGTAGACTGGCAATGGCAAGGAAAGCGTTTCTGAAGAAGAGAAATTTGTTAACATCGAGTATAGATTTAAGTGTCAGGAAGTCGTTTCTGAAAGTATTTGTATGGAGTGTAGCCATGTATGGAAGTGAAACATGGACGATAAATAGCCTGGACAAGAAGAGAATAGAAGCTTTCGAAATGTGTTGCTACAGAAGAATGCTGAAGATTAGATGGGTAGATTACATAACTTATGAGGAGATATTGAATAGAATTGGGGAGAAGAGGAATTCGTGGCACAACTTGACAAGAAGAAGGGACCGGCTGGTAGGACATGTTCTGAGGCATCAAGGCATCACAAATTTAGCATTGGAGGGCAGTGTGGAGGGTAAAAATCATAGAGGGAGACCAAGAGACGAATACACTAAGCAAATTCAGAAGGACGTAGGTTGCAGTACGTACTGGGAGATGAAGGAGCTTGCACAGGATAGCGTCGCATGGAGAGCTGCATCAAACCAGTCTCAGGACTGAAGACCACAACAACAAAGTTCAGACTACCTTAAAGCCCCTTTTATTACTGATAAGCACCAGCACTTTCTCCACTCATTTTTATTTTATAGTACTCTTCGGTCATAGCCGTTTAAACTAAAAGAATTTTGGTACTTTATATTGTCAAAGTTACTAACTTCCTTAATTAGGTATTTCTATCTTCCGCGGATTCTAACTGCTATCTCTCGTTATGATGTGATACTTACCAGTTTACAAATGAAATACACTCCTGGAAATGGAAAAAAGAACACATTGACACCGGTGTGTCAGACCCACCATACTTGCTCCGGACACTGCGAGAGGGCTGTACAAGCAATGATCACACGCACGGCACAGCGGACACACCAGGAACCGCGGTGTTGGCCGTCGAATGGCGCTAGCTGCGCAGCATTTGTGCACCGCCGCCGTCAGTGTCAGCCAGTTTGCCGTGGCATACGGAGCTCCATCGCAGTCTTTAACACTGGTAGCATGCCGCGACAGCGTGGACGTGAACCGTATGTGCAGTTGACGGACTTTGAGCGAGGGCGTATAGTGGGCATGCGGGAGGCCGGGTGGACGTACCGCCGAATTGCTCAACACGTGGGGCGTGAGGTCTCCACAGTACATCGATGTAGTCGCCAGTGGTCGGCGGAAGGTGCACGTGCCCGTCGACCTGGGACCGGACCGCAGCGACGCACGGATGCACGCCAAGACCGTAGGATCCTACGCAGTGCCGTAGGGGACCGCACCGCCACTTCCCAGCAAATTAGGGACACTGTTGCTCCTGGGGTATCGGCGAGGACCATTCGCAACCGTCTCCATGAAGCTGGGCTACGGTCCCGCACACCGTTAGGCCGTCTTCCGCTCACGCCCCAACATCGTGCAGCCCGCCTCCAGTGGTGTCGCGACAGGCGTGAATGGAGGGACGAATGGAGACGTGTCGTCTTCAGCGATGAGAGTCGCTTCTGCCTTGGTGCCAATGATGGTCGTATGCGTGTTTGGCGCCGTGCAGGTGAGCGCCACAATCAGGACTGCATACGACCGAGGCACACAGGGCCAACACCCGGCATCATGGTGTGGGGAGCGATCTCCTACACTGGCCGTACACCACTGGTGATCGTCGAGGGGACACTGAATAGTGCACGGTACATCCAAACCGTCATCGAACCCATCGTTCTACCATTCCTAGACCGGCAAGTGAACTTGCTGTTCCAACAGGACAATGCACGTCCGCATGTAACCCGTGCCACCCAACGTGCTCTAGAAGGTGCAAGTCAACTACCCTGGCCAGCAAGATCTCCCGATCTGCCCCCCATTGAGCATGTTTGGGACTGGATGAAGCGTCGTCTCACGCGGTCTGCACGTCCAGCACGAACGCTGGTCCAACTGAGGCGCCAGGTGGAAATGGCATGGCAAGCCGTTCCACAGGACTACATCCAGCATCTCTACGATCGTCTCCATGGGAGAATAGCAGCCTGCATTGCTGCGAAAGGTGGATATACACTGTACTAGTGCCGACATTGTGCATGCTCTGTTGCCTGTGTCTATGTGCCTGTGGTTCTGTCAGTGTGATCATGTGATGTATCTGACCCCAGGAATGTGTCAATAAAGTTTCCCCTTCCTGGGACAATGAATTCACGGTGTTCTTATTTCAATTTCCAGGAGTGTATAATTCTCTATGAAAAAAGTGGCAACATGCAAAGCATTTTCATGACTCGTTTTTTTAAGCAGCTCTCCACCCCCGTATGTACTGTGCAAGGTTTTGTTGCCCTTCATGGCAAGTCGTCTTGGGGTTACATTTCAGCAAGGTAATGCCCGCCCGCGCATGGCGAGAGTTTCTACCGCTTGTCTCGTGCTTGCCAAACCATACCTTGGCCAGCAGGGTCGCCGGATTTCTTCCCGACTGGGAATGTCTGGAGCATTACGGTCTGGGCTCTCCAGCCAACTCGGTATTCTGACGATCTAACGCGCCAGTTGGACAGAATTTGACAGGATATTCCTCAGGAGGACATCCGGTAACTATCAATCAAGGCCAAGCCGAATAACTGCCTGAACAATGGCCAGAGGTGGACCAACGCGTTACTGTCCTGCTCAGTTTGTAAAGCTCTTTCTCTTGAATAAATCATCCAATTTTTCTGAAACTGTAATCATTTGTTTGCCCGTACATGACATCTACAGACTTCCGTTCCATTCGTATGATTCCTTCTTGGAGCGTCTTTTTTTTATCTTATAGCTAATTTTTTTCGTATTTAACTGATGTGGTGTGCAAGAGTAAAAAAAATAAGCTTTCAACTGAGTTTTGTCAACAGCACCCAACACATCGCACAACAGTGAAATTGCAGTTTTGAGGACGTGCTATAAATATTGGAGATATGACAAGTATTCGCCACATGTCAAATACCGAAGAGTCACTTTTAGTTTTATTCGAGCAAGTACTACATCTCTAACGTGAGTAACTTATCGGATTTTTTATTAGAGCTGTATACGCGTTCAACAGAGCTCCATACGCACTAAGGAAATACTCAAAATTTTGTTATTTGATAGTGGTTTAAGAATAGATTTTCGTTTACGAGTGCTACTTCATGTGTGAGTATTTTTGATGCCCCTGTGTTAGTTCTGTGCAAGATGCACTCCCATATCCAAAATTTCTTCTTCTTCTTCTTCGATTCTGGGGTGAGTTCTAATGCTGTAACCTGAATGAAAACAGGAATGTATGTCCGAATAATATTAACTAACGCCGTATTAAAAACCGGGCAACTAGAATTTTCATAGGAACGTGTGGAAACAGTGACAGACTTTGCCACTGAGCATCAGCCTCATGACACTTACTGTGGCATCACTAACTGCACGTAGAAACCAGGCTTTAAGCGTATATCCTAGTAGTGAGTGAGTGACTGCTTGCGCCCATGGTACTGTATTACGTTCCTCGCGAAGGGCAAAGAATGTTTTAAAACTGAAGTTTTGTGGCAATATGCCCAATTTTTCAAACACGCCACAACTCGAGGAACTCCTCTAAAAAGATAATAACAGAAAGTCAGCAGTACCTCTGAGCTTGTTAAAAGTGAATAGTATGCATGAACTTAACAAAGCTTTTAGAATAGGTCACAAGAGTCGTCTGGACGAAAGTATGTTACAAAATCCAAAATTACACCAGCGATTGTTTGCCAACAGAATTTAATAGTATCGCATCAGTGTCATCAATTGTCAACGAGTGTAAGGTTGTTTTATTGGGAGAGCTGAAGAAAAAGATGTGTGTTAATTGAATAAAATGACCCTGCATTCATTGCTACTCCGTTGGATCCAAGATTTAAAAACCAGCAATATTCAATAAACAATAATAATTTATCGACGTTTAAACAACTGTATCGAATGAATGTTTATTTTTAAAAGCTGGTGCAGCTATGACTAACAAGTTGTGTACTAACTATTTACTGTAATAGCTTCTTTTGAAAGATTTCTCAAAAAATTAGTTTTTTGTTTAAGAATTATAATTAATAAAGAAATGAAAGTATTTAGTGTGTTTCATTAGACTATATGAAATAAGTAATCAAGTAAAATATCATATGTACTCACGCATTACTTCATTTACACAAAAAAATTCAAAAGTGTCGATATGAGTAAGTATCGATACTTTGATGGTATCGGAACATTCTACATGCAGCTTTACGTGCCACTGTGAGGAATTACCTTTGTGAGGTACCCAGCTCCAAATCTCCATTGTAAGCAGTCCCCTTAGCAATTTCGCTCGTAAACCAGTTGATAATATAAGCTAATTGCTCATTAAACTGTATAGTCTTCAATAGATAAAATAAGCATACAAAATTTTTAAAATGCATGGCAGTGCAGAGGGAGAACATGGCTTGAGACCACTCAGGGCACATACTGCAGTGAGAGGTTGTTTGGACTCTGCTACTCACTCCAACTGCCATCTAGTGGCAGCTTCAGACTGGCCAGATCAGACTGTCCAGTATAGTCTGCTCCCTGTCGGAAGAATTTGCAACCTATGTGCGGAAGTGGACCTCCCAGGTCCTTTGTGTGCACAGGCAGGATTAGCCGTTGTAACGGCCGAGCAGGTAGCTGCAAGACCCCGTAGCGGACGGGCGTGTATGTCTTCCAGCTAAGCCAGGAGCCGCAGTTGGCGCGCTGCCTGTGCAAGTTGTAACGTTTAATGTAATAAACAATTATAACAGACAACTTGTTCCGTCTAGTTATTGTGAGTGGAAACAAGGGGAGGACAGTAAGTTCTCTCGCACTAATCACTATACATTCACACTCCAATGTGCCACCACGGGAAGAAGAGCCCGCGCGCACATTTTTTGGTCCTCCGGGCCGGATACAGTGACCACGCGGAATTTACGTTCGCGCGGACTTATTTTCCGGTATTTGTGAACTTCTAAAAAAAAAAAAAACCACGTGTGAGCTGCGCACGTGATCGGTTTCGTTGTTGCCTGCTATCGAGTGTCCCAAGGCCTGTTCGGGACTTCGACAATAACAGCCTTAACAACGACGATCGGGGACATATTTGTGAACATTTAATGTGTCTCTAATGGTAACGCGGGAGGCACAGAAACGCGTCGGTGCAGCATCGTCGGTGACGTCACCTCCTGCTCCCGCCGAAACTTCGCGCCGTCGGAGACTGCAACGCCTGCCACGCCGCTGCTGTTCCAGTCCGTACTGCCGCTGCAGCCTGGTAAGTGCAACTGTTGGCTTCCTGCTATCATCTTCCTGGTCCTAAGATGGAGCCCTCAGAGAAAACAAAATTAGTCAAGCAGAGAGGTGTAGCAAAGGTCGCTCTCGCGCGCTTAGCCAGCTTTGTGCAGTCTGCAGACAGTGCCAGCATCGAAATGTTGGAATCAAAATTAAATCGATTGACTCGGATTCAGACTGATTTTGAGTCGTCTCAAACACGGCTGGAAATTGAAGACGAATCAGCAGATCACAGTAAGGACAGGGCAGAATTCGAGGATTCGTGGGACTTTGTTGAATCCACTCTCAAGGGTTCAATGAAGAGGTACACCCAGATTCCGCAGCCTTTGGGCTCGAATCCATCAGGCAGTGTCAGTTCTTTGAAACTACCCGCTATTAACTTGCCAAATTTTGAAGGTGACTACCTTAAGTGGTCATCATACAGGGATACGTTTTTGAGTCTCATTATGAATAACAATTCAATTGATGACGTTCAAAAACTTCATTACCTTAATTCGTCTTTGCGAGGTGAAGCTAAGGACCTTTTGAAACATATACCTGCCACAGCAGGAAATCTAGCGATAGCCTGGGGACTTATTACGCAGAGGTATAATAACCCAAAAATAATTGCAGCCAGACATGCTAAGGCTTTGTTGGCCTTGCCTACAGTCGGCCATGGCGCAGCGAGCGATTATAGGCAACTAATTCATCACGTATGCAGCCATTTGAAGGCCTTAGAAGCTCTCAAACCTGATGTTCCACTTCATGAAGTTATTCTTTCGGAACAGATTTGTCCAGTATGCGACCCACAGATCGTCATGAGTGGGAGGTAAAGATGTCTGGGTCGACATTCACCACATTAAATCAACTAATAGATTTTTTGGAAACAAAATGTCAGGCCCTTGAGTTGATCAGGTTCAGGGATAACACCTCAAGGGATTCGCAAGGAAATGTCAATAATTCAAATCAAACAAGACCTGTGAGGAGGGCTCATCTCGCTAATGCTGATGCTGAGGAATCATGTAATTTTTGTAGTGAACCTCATACTATCACTAAATGCAAAGGGTTTCAGGCACTAAATGTCGATGAGCGGCGGGCATATGTGACAAAAAATAAGCTTTGTTTTTTGTGCATCTGCTCTGGTCATTTCTCGACTAAATGCAGGATTTCTCCTTGTAAGACCTGTAAAGGAAGGCACAACATACTGCTACACAAGCCTGCTGAACCAAGGAATGGGCAGAATAGTAAACCAGGAGGCCATTCCTTGGCCCATCAAGCTACAAACGGGAAAGCAAACATCCATTGTAATGGTTTATTGGCAACAGCTGTTGTCAACATTAAAGACAGCATGGGTAGACAGCAGGTTTGCAGAGTTCTGCTAGATAGTGCGAGTCAGCTACCCTTTATATCTAAGGGCATGGCAGAGAAATTAAAACTGAAACGAAGTAAACATTCGTTTCCTGTGAAGGGCATAAACAATGCCTTTGCTGCCTCAGTGTCTTACACTTGTGATGTTGAACTGTCGTCTAGGGTCAACGACTTTCGTGTCAGAACCACTTGTGCTGTCGTAGATCATGTCACCAGTGACCTACCAGCGAGCAAGATAGACACAAGGTCCTGGAGTGTCCCATGTAATCTTCCGCTCGCTGATCCAGAATTCAACAAACCTGCCACAGTAGATTTAATTCTTGGTGCTGAGGTTTTCTTTGACGTTGTTTGTAAGGAAAGGCTGGTGAAACCAGGTCATCCCTCACTGGTCGAAACAAAATTTGGCTGGATTTTGTCTGGTAGGATGCCTTCAGTTTCATGCAACATGCCTCGTTCTACAGTGACCTCGTGCTTTGTTAGAGGTGACAATTTAGATGCCAAACTGCAAAGATTTTGGGAGTTAGAGGAACTGTCTACGAAAACGATTAGTAAGCAGGGTAAAATATGTGAGGCTCACTTTCAGCGCCACACGGCACGAGATGAAGAAGGGAGATTTGTGGTTCGACTACCAGTGAAACCTGACTGTAAATCATTAGGCGAATCACGACAACAAGCATCTCGGAGATTGGCGCATCATGAGAGGAGGTTTAAAAGGCAACCGAATCTGCAGAAGGAATACGCTGCATTCATGCATGAATATGGTAATGAGATCGCTTTGTTGAAGGCCAGCTCCCCTATTCCACATTATAGCAAATTAAGGGATTTGCACCCGTTTGTTGATGCCGAAGGTATTTTACGAGTACCATATGATGAGCGCCATCCTATTATCGTACCGCCTATGCATCATTCGACAAAACTCTCATAATACGTGAACATGAAAATCTGTTGCATGCTGGGTCACAAATTTTGTTGGCTATGTTGTGTAGGAGGTTTTGGATCCCCATTGGGCGTAACACAGTCAAGGGAGTTATCACAAAATGTTTAAAATGCTTTAGGCTTAAGTCCAAGACAGTAGTTCAACTCATGGGTCAGCTACCTGCAGCTAGAGTAAACCAGTCTCATCCATTCCAGCACTGTGGAGTAGATTATGCAGGCCCTATTGCTGTAAAGCATGGTGGAAGGCGGAGTAAAGTTACCACCAAGGCTTATATTGCTTTATTCATTTGCATGACAACCAAGGCCATCCACTTAGAATTAGTTAGTGACTTGGTAACAAGTTCATTTTTGGCCGCCCTCAGGAGATTCATTGCAAGAAGAGGGAAACCTTCTCACATGTACAGTGACAATGGTACCACATTTGTAGGTGCAGACAATGAGCTTAAACGTTTTCTCTCCAACGATGTTACTGTTGAAGGTGTGGTGAATTATTCGACCTCAGAGGGAATCAGTTGGAGGTTCACTCCACCTCGTGCCCCTCACTTTGGTGGACTCTGGGAGGCAGGAATCAAATGCATGAAGTCGCCTCTCAAACGCGTCATCGGCAATGCAGTGTTGACATTTGAAGAACTGACTACTGTGTTAATTCAGATAGAAGCATGCTTGAATTCAAGGCCATTGTGTCTTCTCTCTGATGACCTAGATTCTCCTGCTGCTCTCACTCCTGGTCATTTCCTAATCGGACAGCCCCTTTGTGCTCATCCTGAACCCTCTGTCCTTGAGGTTTCCGCCAACAGGTTGCACAGATGGCAACTTGTGCAGCAGTTGCATCAGTCCTTTTGGAAGAGGTGGTCCACAGAATATATACATGATCTGCAGCAACGCAAAAAATGGACATCGGAAGGAGCATGGCAACCCCAGATCGGCGATCATGTGCTGGTCAAGGAGGATAATTTGCCTCCCTTGGTGTGGAGGCTGGGTGTCATTGACCAGCTGTTTCCCAGTCCTGATAAGTGTGTGCGTGTGGTAATGGTAAAAACTGCTAATGGGCATATTAAGAGGCCTATAGCAAAATTGTGTCCCCTACCTAAACAGTGAATCAGTTAAGTGTTCCCTCAGATCTGTGTAGTGATATATGATACGGAGCCACTGCCAAATTGTCAGTTACTGGAATAACCTCATAATTCATAAAATCGGCTTGGGAGGCTGTGGATGTTTCTTGTGGACTAACTGCTGTTAGTATTGATTTCATGTTTTTATGCAGTATAATATTAATACTCTATTGTTTTGTGTCCTGCATGTTAATACCCATCGTGTTTCACATGCAGCATGACAGTGGTGTTTGGTGATGTGGGCATCCCAAATGTTATAATATTCATGTTTTATGTGCATTGATATTGTGTCTAGTTATATTTTTATTGTTTACTTGTTTTGGTGTTGATGTTTGTTAAAATGTTGGTTATTTGTAAAAAATGTTAGTGTATTCATGTTTTATGTGCATTGATCTTGTACCTAGTTATATTTTTTATTGTTTACTTGTTTTGGTTTTGTTGTTTGTTAAAATTTTGGTATTTGTAAAATGAGAAAACTCATTTTAGAGTGGGAGTATGTTTGGACTCTGCTACTCACTCCAACTGCCATCTAGTGGCAGCTTCAGACTGGCCAGATCAGACTGTCCAGTATAGTCTGCTCCCTGTCGGAAGAATTTGCAACCTATGTGCGGAAGTGGACCTCCCAGGTCCTTTGTGTGCACAGGTAGGATTAGCCGTTGTAACGGCCGAGCAGGTAGCTGCAAGACCCCGTAGCGGACGGGCGTGTATGTCTTCCAGCTAAGCCAGGAGCCGCAGTTGGCGCGCTGCCTGTGCAAGTTGTAACGTTTAATGTAATAAACAATTATAACAGACAACTTGTTCCGTCTAGTTATTGTGAGTGGAAACAAGGGGAGGACAGTAAGTTCTCTCGCACTATACATTCACACTCCAATGTGCCACCACGGGAAGAAGAGCCCGCGCGCACAGAGGTGTTCCGCTCACATTCATCCCTGACATCGAACATTGAGAGGCATTAAATTTTGTTATAAAATCCATTTTTCCTTAGGAAACTTGTGTCTTCGTGAGATACAAGTACCTGGGGTAGGGAGGTAGACAGATTGATGGCTCGTCTCGGTTCATCCAGTAGGGCACACATTGCATGAACGTAAACCAAGGTGAGATGACTACACTGAGGGAGTTCTCTTGACGCAAAAGAAACCCTTGCTTAAGTTTGGAGTGGTCGATACGCAGGTGACACAGTGCGATGGCTTGTTTCTAAGAAGCCTGGAGAGAACTACGCCACGCTCTCAGGCTGTTAAGGGTCGTGGTAGCCTGCCATTGTATATACCAGGTTTTCAAAATTTGATTTCGCAGTTGCAATTTGAGGTCTGTGCCGTGTACTCTGAGTTCAAGTTGATTTCGTGTGGTTGTCTCTTCAGTTAATTTGTCGGCAAATTCATTTCTCGAAATACCCAAGTGCCCTGAGTTCAGATGAATGTTACTGCCAACCTCGGATGTCAGCAACCAACACGTTTCCGGGGTAGAACTACGATGTGTCCTGTAGGCAGCTCATGGAGTCGCTAAAACCATGAAGACCTTTGCGGTGATAGTTTTAACGTACTCTCAAGCCTGTGATATGGCGACCAAATCTGCCGGGTGTACACTGTATCTACTGGGCAGAGAATACTTCTCGTGCCCCCCAACCCCCTCCCCTCCCCACCCCCGCCCTACATATGCAAAGCATAACCAACCCTGTCACTGACTTTCAATCCGTTCGTGTAGATGCACCTCGAATTTGGGTAGTCATGGAGATCTGAATGGAACAGGAGTCTGAGGATGGAGGAATCAGCATTTTTCTTAGGGTCACGACAAGGTCCATACAGATCATTGGACTGGATATGCATCTCATCTCAGGCACGGGGGAGATGCGGAAAGAGGGGAACTCTGTACACAGACAACAGGGGCAGTTGGAGGTCTTTGTATAGTGCTTCCAGCTATATCCCAGGTGATCTACCAATTTTTGAGCGATTCGTAAACAGTCTGAACTGTTGGTTGAGAAACAGAGCCGAGTAACACTTAAGGGTAGGCATCTGATGCATTGTGACTGCATAGTTCGCCAAGAGTTGCTGGCATCTGACCCACAGTGGTGATGTACCAGCTTCCATCTGTAGATTGTCTACAGGGCTCTTACAGAAAACGCCATTTGTGAGCCACACACCACTGTGGTGGCTAGGGTCTAATAAGCTCAATACTGGCAGTGCTGCCATTCACAGACCACACGAGATAAAATCAAAGTTTTATAAAATTGCCGAAGAACTGCACAGTCTGTGCCCCACAAACTGTTGTTGAGAAATCTGAGGTATAAGTTTCCTCATGCAGTTTGCCCTTGGCTGGCATACATGAATTAGTCATGTTAACTTATTGTCAAATCAGAATCCTAAAAATTTGAAGGTTTCTGTGGTGTCACCGCCAGACACCACACTTGCTAGTTGGTAGCCTTTAAATCGGCCGCGGTCCGTTAGTATACGTCGGACCCGCGTGTCGCCACTGTCAGTGATTGCAGACCGAGCGCCGCCACACGGCAGGTCTAGAGAGACTTACTAGCACTCGCCCCAGTTGTACAGCCGACGTTAATAGCAATGGTTCACTGACAAATACGCTCTCATTTGCCGAGACGGTAGTTAGCATAGCCTTCAGCTACGTCATTTGCTACGACCTAGCAAGGCGCCATTACCAGTTTATATTCACTGTAATAATGTCTAAACAAGAGCGATGTTCTCCAATTGTGGATTAAAGTTAAGTATTCCAAGAACTACGTTCTTTTCTTTATATGATAATTACTTTACCTTGTTCCAGACCTCACGCCAATCTGCGTGAGCTTAACGCGTGCCTTTCGGCTACCTCCGAGTGGCTTGGCTGTCTTGCCACGCCACTACAGTTTCAACGGTTTCTAGTAACTGGTTTCAGAGTAAAGTTCTAGGTGAGGGTACACAGTCCTGAGTCTATAAAAGTGCACGATTTGAGCGTTCGTGGGAGAAAATTGATTTACATGATTCAGGGCCCAGTTATGTACTTTCTGTATACCCGCCTGAAGTTGACGTTTGTGGTGAACAATGATATAGAACAGGCAAAGATTGTCCACATACAGTGGCATTGAGACTGAAGGCCCCATTGCAGTCACGATACTGTTGTGAGCAGTGAGGGTTACGCTCTAAGCCAATCCCTGAGGGACCCAGTTTCCTGCACTTATTGGGTGCTGAGAAGAGAGGGTCGAGAAATTCTGGATACAAATGGTTAAGCAGCCTTGGAAGCCCCACTTGTGCTAAGTATAGAGGATGTGATGGTACCAGGTGGTATCGTATGCCTTCTGCATATCAAAGCACAAAGTGATCTGGCGATGCAAGAAACCACTGCACACTGCAGATTCCAGATGAGTCTGCTTGGCTTATAAGGGACCCGAAAACCAAACTGAAATTGCGATGAATGTCCTCTGGCTTCCAGCTGCCAACACAGTCGTCGGTTTATCAATCTTTCAAATAATTTGCACGGCCCGTTCGTTAGAGAGACTGGTCAGTAATTAGTCAAAATTTGTGGGTCTTTTCATGGGACAGGAATAATATTACGCTTCTGCCATTGTGGGTGGGGAAAAGGGGTGGGGGGAGGGAAATTTCCCTCCCTGCTGAATGCGATTGAGAAACGTGAGGATGTGTATTATGCTGCCATCGCTAAAGTGTTTAAGCATTTGATTATGGATTTTATCAGGTCCAAGGGCTGTATTACGACACTTGGCTAAAGCGCTGAACAACTCCCACTCACTAAATGGAACATTGTATTATTTGAGGCCTTATGCACTGAAGGAAAATTAGTTTCGCTCCGTCAAGTGTTTTCGGCGCAGGAAATTAGGGTGGTAGTTTTAGTACGCACATGCTTTGGGAAGAGCGCTGCGAAATATTCAGCAATGACCATTATATCAAGACACACGTCACCACTGAGGGAGATGCCATAAAGTACTGTGTACGTTGGGTGGTCGCAAGTCCGGTGGAGTTTAGTCCGTGCTTGAGACGGCGGGGTGTGGGCTCTCAGAGACGATACACACTGTTCCCAACACTCACTCATGCTTTCTCTTTTTTATTAAAAATCGTGCCTTCGCTCGAAGTCTCTTGAATGCTATTAAATGTTCGGCGGAATAATGGCATTTGTGTCGTTGTAGTACCCTTCAAAATTCTCTGAAAGCTGCTATTTCTTCAGACCACCATGGCACAGGTATCTAGCGGGAAGGGTCCAAGGAATATGGTATCGTTGATTTCGTTATGTGTAGGCTATAACAGAGTCAATAATATCTTATACTATTCTTCCAATATCCTTCTGTTAAATAATTTCAAAAGTTGCTTTGGAGATGAAAGAAAGCTTGCCAGTTGGCCGGAGTTCCATTGGATGGTAGTGTGTGGAGGGAGAGGGGGGGAGGAGAGAGAGAGAGGGGGGAGAGAGAAAGAGAGAGAGAGAGAGAGAGAGAGAGAGAGAGAGGAGGAGGGGAGGGATGGGGCGGGGGAGGACGATGGTCACTGTCGCAGAAGTCGTCATGGACATACCACTGGAACAAGGGTGAGATGCTCGGGCTGCACACTGTAAGATCGGTGGCCGAGTAAGTTCCATGGACAGTACCGGAAAGTGTTGCAGCTCCAGTGTTAAGTAGGCAGACTTGCAGTTCTGAAATTAACTAGTCAATTATTTGACCTCTGCTGGATGTAGTTTCGCTGCCCCATAGAGGATTGTGAACATTTTGGTCCTTCAGTAGGAGCAAGAGTAGGGGCAGCTCTTCCACGAGCTGCACCTGGTCGTGGTATGTTATAAATCTGTCTGAAGGTAGGTAGATATTACATACTGTAATCCGAATTGACAGGCAGACTAAAAGCCACAGCTTCAGTGCAGTTTTTAGTGGCACCTGCTCAATGAAAATGTCCGAGCGTATCAGCGTGCAGATTCCTCAAGACACAAACTCGGCATTAACGCTACTTTTACAGTAGGATTTACAGCTTTTAGTGGTAGCGAGTTGGGTTCCTGCGAACTGTGTCCCCTGAAGTGCCGCGCCAACTGGAGAGTAAGTAGTCATTCAATGACGGAATACATTAACTGTACTGGCAGTTGCGAATATGGATAATCATCAGCAGTATAAAGGAATGACGACAACGAACATTTGTGCCTGACCGCAACTCGAACCCGGATTTCCAAGCCTCCACATACCGCCAACCACAACAAATGGAAGTTTGGTTCTGGCTGTGAGTCGTGCTTGGATAGCAAAATGGTGCAGCGATAAGCGGGAAATCTGGGTTCGAGTGCCAGTTCGGCATAAATTTTCAGCGTCATCATTCCATTATACAGCTGATGGTTATCCATATTCGTAACTGTGAACACATTTAACGTATTTTATAACGGCTGTAGTAGCCGCAGTGCCCGTTCATAATTACTTTGCATCGTAATTCGGAATAAAAAAGGCACTGCAATATCGTATTAAATGGTGGAGTTCGGCCACTTTTCGATGTTAGCTGTTGCAGTTCCATTGAAGGAACATTAGACTGGGATCTGAGGAAGCTGCGAACGGGAAATGGGAGTATGAACTACTTTGCAGCAGAGTCGTGATCCACATGAATGTGTGATTCTTCATAGGTGTTCAAAGGCTCGGCCTTGAGTATGATGCGGACCAGATCGATCGTAGCACCAGAATTAATTTTAACCTTCGATTTTTCGCTTTTGTCCCTGTGAGGACTGGGTTTCTGGGAGAATTTTCCTGTCTTGATTTCTGGGGCAGATGAGGACTGTCCCTTTTTAGAGCTTGCAGCCTGTGGCTCTGTCAACCACTAAGTAGTGGTAGACTGCTGATCCGCTTCGTTCTGGGACGAGGACAACTTGGCATGTGTCTTCTTCCCTGATCGACGAGGCACTTCCGATTGCACCAATGGGGTCGTTACCATTGGTGTTGTGACTTTAGGAGTCGAGCTGGTTGGAGTCCTCTCACCCAAATGAGAATCAAGCACTCACATATAGCTAGGGCCTGGAATACCTTTTTGAGATCTTGTCGTTGAGCTAGAAGTCGATTCTGACAATATTTGCAAAGTATGATGTCATACCGATCAGGTGAAGTTGTTCATACTTTCTCTTAGTATTTTGATCAGACAGGTGGTCAAGCATTTTCTATTCCCGTATTCACTTCTCCCTCTTGGAAACTGAACGTATCGGCAGAGGAGGGGCGTGGAATTGTGGGCAGTTTACACATTTAGGTGGTTGTTCACAAAAGTTACCTACAAGTGCTACCTATCTGCACGTCCCACAATTAGCCTCATTAGTACAGTGGGAGAACATTTGTCCAAACCTCAGGCGCCTAAAATATCTTACAGGAGGAGTAAAATAGGGCCTGACACCACACCTATTAATCATGATCATACCTTCGTCAGGTCAAACTTTTCCATCGAAGGTAGGACGAAAGCTCCAGCGTCCATCCTATTATCCTAAGGTCTCTGGATGCAATGAACAAAGTGGACATCATACCGCTGCGGGTTAGCAAAGGGTTCATCAGTTTTTATTATTAGGTCCCGATGGGAAGAGACACATTGGATCCTGTTAAGTCCGTTATAGGAGAGATAGTGACTGGTATATTCCCAAGGTCGTCAAAGGCCTGAAGGCCCTGTGATTGCTTTGCATTCAAAGTTTTGATCAACAAGAATCTATTTCTCGCCTTCTCTACTGTCGCAACTGCTTCAAACCTATCTTCAATACTTTCAGCGAAAAAGTGTCTTCATTCTTGATGGTACCGCTACTGGGAACCGGACTCGAAAGCGTCTATGATGCAGCGCTGTCCCCCTCATCTCAAAAAGTTCACGAGCCTGCCGTCTGCTAGAAAGCTGATGCTGAACTTTTTCTTTTGTTACAGGGGCTCACTCATTTCAAGGAACCTGGCAACACTGGGGAACGGTACTGCACAACGCTGGAGAAATTACAGCGTGCTAGTAAGGCGAAACATCCGGGAAAACTGTGACAAAAGGTCCCTCTGCTTCATGGTTATAGACGTCCCCATATTGCAAATGTCGTAATGCGGAAGTTACGCCAATTCAAGTTGGACACACTATCACCAACCTACAGTCCTGATCTCTACCCGAGTGAAATCATACCTTAGATCCCTTAAAATAAATAAAAAAAGGGTCTTGAAGGGTAGACGATTCCTGTCGAACGAGGATGTCTAGCAGGCAGTTACGGACTGCTTCCATATATATATCTCTCGAACTCAGATTCCCCTTCTCCTCCTCCTCCCCCCATCTCGCTCTCCCCCCCCCCCCCCCCATTTTTCCTCGTCTTCTCTATGCTCATCTCCTCCCTATGTACATTTCCTTCTCCTCCCCCCCCCCTTTTATTCATTGTTACTGCAAATGAAACCTTGATTGAGGATTGAAGTAGCTTAAAATGAATGGGAAAGTGGTTGGTATTATTGGTACAACGAATAAGAGAGAGACCTCTCCAGCAGCTGGATCTATGAGGAAGTAGCTTTAAGGCAGCTTTTTGCACTTTTATCTGCAAAGAGGTAGGATTAAGTTTCGGACGATACAGATTCTCTAATAATATTCTAATCGACAGTCACTTAAAAAGCAGTAGATGAGTTCTGCTATTTGGGGAGCAAAATAACCGATGACTGTCTAAGTAGAGAGGATATAAAATGTAGACTAGCAATGGCAAGAAAAGCGTTTCTGAGGAAGAGAACTATGTTAACATCGAGTATAGATTTAAGTGTCAGGAAGTCGTTTCTGAAAGTATAATAAAATATTTTCATAAAATATCTCATCCTCTATTTCACCCCTTAGAGGTTAAATTTCCAGAAACACTAACAGACGTATTTTTTTTTTATTTGTAACCGAAAAGTCGAATAACAATGTTCGTAGATGTAGCTTTAAAAGTACTTTAGTTGTTTTTTAATAACGATATATTTTCAAAAAACCGTTTCATCCACTATTCCACCCCTACTGGACTAAATTTCCAAAAACGCTGAAACTTTATTTCTGTCGAGAAACCAAATACCAATTTTCGTAGGTCTAGCTTCAAAATTGCCTCAATAGCGACATAAAAAAAAAGCCTCACACTTATTTCACCTCTCACGGTTGGATTTTCGAAAAATCCTTTCTTAAACAACGCCTACAAAATAAGCTCCATCCTTCGACATGTTTCAAGTTTCTATTCTTTGCAGTTTGGGCTAAGTGATAATGAGTCAGTTAGTCCACTGCCTCTTATATATATAGATTATTATATATGAACTTATTAAAAAGACATGCAGCCTATGGCCGTTCGAACGTTTATTAGATTACCAAGTTGAAATTTAAATTTTGTCAGTCGTGGACTTTCCGAGATTTTTGCTAGTAACATTTTCCTTTATATACATTAAAAAACATATGTAACCTATATCTGTCCGAAGGTTTAGTAAAACATCGTGTAAAAAATTTGAAGTAAATTGGTCAGGAACTTTTCAAGATTTTTGGTAAACGACTTGTCTTTACATAATAGTATAACACATACTCATCCCCCAGCCCCCGAATCGTGCCCACGCTTTCAGACGTTCGTTACATTCACATTATTCCAAGCAGCTGTTGACTACGAGACTGAGATCATTTGCAGCACAAGATGCTGCAGCCACCCTCTATCCAGAGTCTGCTGCCAGTAGCCACGGACTCCCCCCTCAGCTTAGGGCTGCATGCTGCCAGCTCCGTGCCTCCAGTCCTCTGCGTCCCTTGCTGGACGACTACCTTCGTATCGGTCTCCATGTGTTCGAGCCTGGGCCAGTTTGCCGCCCAGCTATACTGTCACTGTCATCTAGGTCTACATTGTTGATGCCCATCGCCCACGGAGATCACATGCAAACACCTTCGGCCATGCTGGACATCACTGTTCAAACACCGAATACCTCTGTGTGCTGTCGCTGTGGCTGCGGCTGCGGAGCAGCCGAGCCACGAACAGTGGCCATAGTCTTTCACGGCGTGGCGGACGTCAGCAGGCTTGCCTGCAGGACAGGCGGAACGTTGGCGCCGACGCGTTGCGATCTCGCGGCCACCTGCGTCCGAGGCCTTGTATCCGACGGCTAAGAAAACTGGGCTTAGAATATCTTCGACGTACCGCTGTGCTGTAAGGGTGCCACACCAGACCATAACACCTGGTTGCTGGGCCTTATGGTGTGCGACAGTCAGGTTGGTACCCCACCGCCGTCTGGGGTGTCTCCATACTAGAGATGAGTAGTCCACTGCTCTACTGATATGATTCAAAGAGCCAGATACTTCTAAAGAGTGGATGATGGACGATTCAGAAAAAATGAATGGTAGGTCATCTGGTTTCAAAATGCGTCTCTGGTGGCTGGAATCAGAGGGATGAAAACTCTGTGATAGGCTGCTGCAGCAGCGCCCCACCCCACATCCACTAAAATACATTTCCCAAGCTACAAAAAATGTGTTGCAGAGTATATGCAAATGTGTATTTGCATACCTTATTAGTATATGAAGGTCATCAATCAAAACAGAAAATTAATCTTTTCATTTTTTCTATTTATTGGCTGTCTGGCAGCACCCATTCAGCTATATCAATAGTAATACTAATTAGGACGATACGAAAGTAAGCGTAACATAACACTCAGTCTCCGAGTGGCAATAATCTTTCAACCTACTGGGATTCGAACCTGAGCCACTTCGCTTTACGTTCCGCCGAACTGACCGCTCAGCTACCGAGGCAAACGAAACAAAAGCGCATCAGTACGACATATTAATGTGGAAAACTCTTCTAGCTTCATGTTTCCGCTCTTGATTTCAAAAGAATATCTCAAATTTCAGAAGCTCAGTAAACGCTTACATACTTTTGAGTCAGTTGTTACTTCTTATCCTTTGACTTAGCATCTAACTCTTAACGTGTTGCCAGCGATTATGAAAGCTGCTGCCTTCAGCCACCGTGCGGTCGGAGCGTATCTCGAAGTGATTTGGGCATCACTGCCCTCACAACAGCTCAGGCTCCGCACCACTCTCACCGATCGGACCGTCTCGCTAGCTCACAGCTCCCCAACACACTCAGGAATCAGACCGCAAGGTAGCTCATCACTCTTTACAGAACGTATTACAAACTAGCCAACTCTCCCCAGCCCTCTCGCGGACGAGATCGCGTGCAACAGACTACATGGCGACTTGAGGCATCACTCTGTTCGCTGTGCTCTTGGGACTTGCGACTCACTGTCTTGACTGAGCTTTTTATTCTTTGTATTCTTTGGAAAAGAATGCCGCTACTGCCAGCAAATAATTGCCAGGCGTCTGACTCATCATCAAACCAGAAGAGACATAAAACCTAAGCATCCTACAATACCTCTGGAACGATTGGGTCCGGAAGCCTATCAAAACCGCCATCAATCGATGCAGAAATTTGACAAATCATTTCTCGTGAATCATCCTCACTGATATCTGCTTCCACCTTGCCACCTTGGATGAAGGTATCCTCCCAGAAAGGCAAATTTAGTCTGGAGCTGCGTCCAGTCCATCAGTGTCGTCAGGTTGTGGACCAAGTCCCGATTTATTTCCTTTTGTTGTGCCCACGCCCTCAAGTGCTTTTGATTTACAACAACAAAGAAGTAATTTTTTTAATATTATAAAGCCGCTCACATTAAATAAAAATATACCATCTGGTGTACAGCTTTTAAAAATGATTTGCAGAGAATACCATTCTTTCTCTGTGGTTGAAGAGACATAATTTGCTACATGCTTTGTCCAAATTGTAATTAACCAAGTCGAAAAACGTTGTCAAACTCTTTAATGCCCAGATTGCTTCAAGAGTCATTTGATAAAATTAAAAACGATTTGACCAGCGCAAAGGTAGTCTAACCTTTCATCTTATGCTTCGACAAGTGTAAATAACATTGGTTTCTATGCACTCACTGCACATTTCATAGATGAAAAGAGCGAACTAAAGTAATACCTTTTAGAGTGCTCACAATTCGAAAACAGACACCCTGCAGAAAACATCTCAATCTGGGTAAAGTCTGTTATCCCAGTTACAATATCATTTTTAAAATCACTTCCATAATAACAGAAAATGCGTCAAATATGAAATTAACTGCCATCCTCCTGAAACTTCCACATGTCCCGCGCTTTCCACATTCTTTAAACTTCACTGCACAACACGCAGTTCAGAAGTTCGTACAGAAACTGTTGACGAGGTCAAATGAGTTGTTATGTTTCTTAAGGAGAGGCCCTTTGCTTTACGCAGACTTGCTGAAATGCAGGAAAATTTAAAAGAAGACCGAATAAACTGAAACAAGATGTCCCAAACAAATGGTTCAAATGGCTCTGAGCACTATGGGACTCAACTGCTGAGGTCATTAGTCCCCTAGAACTCAGAACTAGTTAAACCTAACTAACCTAAGGACATCACACACATCCATGCCCGAGGCAGGATTCGAACCTGCGACCGTAGCGGTCTTGCGGTTCCAGACTGCAGCGCCTTTAACCGCACGGCCACTTCGGCCGGCTGTCCCAAACAGATGTAACTCTACTTACGAAACGTTGCAAACATTTACCTTAAATATAGATCACATAATTGATTGCTTCGCTATTTAGGTGGAGGCCGGCCGGAGTGGTCGTGCGGTTCTAGGCGCTACAGTCTGGAACCGGGCGACCGCTACGGTCACAGGTTCGAATCCTGCCTCGGGCATGGATGTGTGTGATGTCCTTAGCTTAGTTAGGTTTAATTAGTTCTAAGTTCTAGGCGACTGATGACCTCAGAAGTTAAGTCGCATAGTGCTCAGAGCCATTTGAACCATTTTTTTTAGGTGGAAAATCGATCACTTTAAACTTAAAAAGGTGCAGACTGGGAGATAATACAACAGGCTTTACAGATTTTGAAAGTATTCAATGAGGTAACCAAAGGAGGGCCCTCAGAGGAAACAGTCTCAATTTTAAAAAATTAAAATCTTAGCAAGATTAGCGGAATAGCAACTAACATCTCTTAAAGACACAAGTAAAAAATATCCTCACGAAATAGTCATTGGTTGATCATTTGCTTAAAGAGTTATTTGAGTGGTTTAGTGTTATCTGCAGAAACGAAGTGATTAATCAGGCAACGTTACTGGACCCCTAATTCGATGGCAAGGATTTTCACACGACAAAACATTTCAAGACTGCTACATGAAGGCTGTTGCAGAAATGGAAGCGAAACACAGGTAGTTTCTCAACCAGTTACCACTGTGACACATTAGACCAGGGCTGGCCAGAAATTCTGCACGCGTGCGGTGCTCCTGCACATGTGCAACTTCCGGGTCACAGCGTGCACGCTGCAGCCGTCAGCGTTCAGGTAGTGCACGTTTCTACCTACAGATGTCGCTTTATCCACTTGCTGGGATACTCTGTACCCTTTCCACAGCTTGCAAGCCAACCATGGGAAAGTATTTGGCGTATTAAACATATAAAATACTGTCACAGTCTACTCATTGAGACGTCTACTTTTATGTTAACAGTTTAACCCAGTAAGACAAGTAATACGGTTAACAACCGTGGGTTTTTATTAAGGCAGCTTGACTGACGGCACGTAAATACGCGTAATGTTTTTGATCTAATATTTAAGAAAGAGAGCACTTAGCGACTTCTAACGGACCTTATTCATGATTTCAAATAACATTAAACTAATGCAAGGTTTCCTATAACTAATTCTCGGTGCCCTCAGTTACACCCACATAATTTCTGTCTCACTGACCTCTGAACTGAATGATAACCGCAGACCTCTCGATGATCACCTGTTATTTCAATACCATTATTGCTACATCTTTCATCAGCTTCGTCTGAAATCTGCACAATAACCGACAATTAGATGAATGTTACGTTTTATCGACTTCAGCTGAGCGTAGCGCTTCACACATTAAAAAAAAAAAACCCTAAATGTAAGTATACAATGGAACAATCGGTTTAATGACCAACTTTCATGATAATAATATAACATGGAGCAGAATGGGGCAATAATGCACAGTTAGTAAACAATATTTTTTAATTGTGAAAGGAATAAATCCAAACACGTTTATCACTGGTCATTATAAATGATAATCGAGTAGATGTGTCTCATCCATTTTCTAAAGGACATTTAATTTTGCTTGCCGTTCTTCACTGTTGAGTAGACTACACTCGTCTTTGTGATATGTATTGTAGTGTCTTTCAATTGAAAACTTACACTGGCCGCCTATTATTCGGCGGCACAGCAAACACTGAGTTTTCACCAACGGCTACAAAAAAGAATTGCAGTTCCCAGTCATTTTTAAACAACTGAGAACATAGATCTCCCGTCCTTTGCTTTTTCACAGTACCTGCCATTTCTCAGTACTTCTCTGTTAAGGTTACGGTTACCAGGGGTAAACGAGACTGGGTATGTTGCGCTCTTGCTTGTACCACATAAACAGGGAAGTGGAGCCGCCGCCGTTCATTTAGGACATGTCTAATAACACACGTCGCTGTCGCACACGTGCGCACATGTGCAGCACTTCCGCACGTCTGCACACTGTGCAGCGTTTGGCCGGCCCTGCATTAGACATTCTCAGTCTGGGAGGAGTTCAATGAAACTATTAGGCAGCTTCAAGCAAGTCACGACCCAGAAAATGCAGCAATTGTCAAATTGGGAAAATATTTAGCGAAGGGATATATGCCTAGAAACAGCAATCCCTTAAACAGTTGGGTAACAAGAAAATTGCTGTGACCAGAGTTGTGTATCAATTGGTGCTAAAATTATTATTTATCATAGCAACATCAGTGGCTTGTGAACGAATATTCTCAAACGCAGGACAAATCTGCACGAAGAGGAGAAAAGAGACTCATATCGACATAACTGGGTCAATTTTGATTTATTAATGGCAATATACATGGTAGTACTGACCGTAAAAGATAACTGTAGATAATCTTCAATTACAGTTGTCATAATTTTCATAGATTTTTTCCAAGAAAAGTGTCAAAATATAACACTCAAGTCTTCATTCTTAAAATTTTTCTACTTGATAAAAATATTTAGGATTTTGTTGTAGTATTTAGAATTTTTTTGTGCGGACGAAATTTAAAACTTTTGTATCTGAAAATTACTTGGGGACATGAGTGACCAGTTCTGACTATCTCTGAATAGAAAAGTTTTGCCTATCTCTACTTCAGACACGTCTTCGCTCGTCATCCGGACTTAGTTCGAAGCGGGACTCGTCACTGGAGACAATTCTAAAAAATATTCAAATATGTGTGAAATCTTATGGGACTTAACTGCTAAGGTCACCAGCCCCTAAGCTTACACACTACTTAACCTAAATTATCCTAAGGACACACACACACACACACACACACACACACACACACACACACACACACACACACACACACTCATGCCCGAGGGAGGACTCGAACCTCCGCCGGGACCAACCGCACAGGAGACAATTCTACTCCAGCCCCAAGAGGTGTCTGGAGACGCCCCAGTCAGCGGTGGGATACCAACCTGACAGTCACCTGCCATACGGCCCGATAATCTGGAGCGATAGCCAGGGATGCGATTTATTTTCATAGCAGGGACCAGTTGGTTGTAATCTGCGACACATTTACAGTACAGCTGTATGTCTACTGTATTCTACGCCTAGTTTTATTGCCTTTCCTGGCAAGCCGACCCTGACCTTACAATACAGCAAAATAAAGCCCGCCTGCACACGGCGAGAGTTTCTGCTGCTTGCCTTCGTGCTTTCCTAACCTCAACATGGCCAGCAAGATCGCCGGATATGTCCCCGACTGACAACGTTTGCAGCACTACGGGTGGGCCCCTTCAGCCATCCAACCAATTCAGGATTTTGACGATCTAACGCGCCGATTCGACAGAATTTGGCACGATGTCCCCCAGGAGGACATCCAACAACTCTATTAAGGCCAAGCCGAATAACTGCCTGCATAAGGGGCAAAGGTGGACCAACATGTCACTGACTTGCTCAATTTATGAAGCTCTCTCTCTCTCTTAAATAAATCTTCCAATTTTTATGAAACTGTAATCATTTGTTTGTCTGTACACGTACATTACATCTACCGATTTCCGCCCCCATTTGGATAATTCCTTCATGATGCTTGTTTTTTGTCTTAGAGTGTATTAAAACTAGGAATGTTTTACTGACGGTTTGATGTACAGTTCCAGTCATCACCACACCCACGTCCGATTGGGAAGACAGCGCTCCATCTTGATTCACCATCAGCCGATTCACCCGTCGCCGTAGAAATCACGTCCCGACCCCACATGTGTGATTCACACTGAAGAGAATAAATGGGCAAACAATTTCTTATCAACCAACACCTCACTGTGTGGTAACGTGCGCATTAACTCACGGTAGTGTTAAGATGGCGATAGGAGTGCATGACACAAGGGGAGAATTGCACAAACAGATACCTGCAAGTTAAGGGCATACACAATGTCACACATGTAACAGTTTAACAATCCTTTAACACCATATGCATTAACACTTGATATGAAGCTCTGTAGTCCGTCAATACCATCAAATTAGGTGTGTCAATAATAGACAACCATTTTTTCCTGTGCAGTCGAATTTGCAAGTAAATATTTGATCATGTAAAAGCCTCTCATCGTCACAGCAATATTTCAGCAAAAAAATTATAGGCAACCGAAGCTGCATACAGGTAAGACGACTTAGTGATTCACTAGAAAAGGGTCTGAACGTAAATTTTTGTGTGTTTTTCCTGTCACTTAATAAGACTCACTTCTGTTACACGAAAACTGGTGCAGATGGACAGTGTCAAGATTTCAGGTTAACCTGCAGGTCCATCTCACAACCGGCTTTCTAACAAGTCACACAGGTCAGAAGATTCAAGTACCATTTGCATTAAAGCACAGTGGTGCTCAAACCGACAACGGAGTAGACGAAATCTTTAAAACCCTTCCTATTCGAATGGGGATTCTAGTTGCCACAGAGTGAGCAGGCACCTGACGTTAGTCTGCGTTCATATTCTGTAAAATGCATTAGTGCTGAAATTACACTAGGGGGGTTCAACAAATAAAGCAACACTTTTTTTCTGGAAGTAGGTTTGTTTTATTCAGGATGGCAATACGTCTTATTATTCCCCACTCTTTTGGCTACAGAACTATTTTTTCAATGTGGTCTCCGTTCAATGTGACTGCCTTACGCCACGTTACTGGGAGGCCCTGTAAGCACGCTTGCTACCACTCTACCGGTCCACGTCAGAGCCAACGTCTTGTTGCATCAGTAATCTCCCCGTCATTCATGTACTGCTTCCCTCGGAGTGCATCCTTCATTTGGCAAAACAGATGGAAGTCTGGTGGTGCGAGATCAGGGCTGTGGGGTGGATGAGGAAGAACAGTCCAATGAACTTCTGTGAGCTCCTCTCGGGTGCAGAGACTTGGCTTAAGTCTTGCGTTGGGTTGGAGAAGAAGTAGTTCGTTTGCGTTTTTGTGGTGACGAACACGCTGAAGTAATTTCTTCAGTTTCCTGAGGGCAGCTCAACACATTTGCGAGTTGATCGTTGCACCATGGGAAAGACAGCAACATTGTTGTGATGATAACGAACGTCTCGCCCAACGACTCATTGTTAACCGCCAGGTCTCTGTAGACATTCTGCAAGCGAACATGAATACCTACTATGTTCTGGTTTTCCACCTAAAGAGACTCAATGACAGCTCTCCACTTCGGACGCACCTCTGTTACAGACACCATTCTGAAGACTAGATACAGCACCGCCACCTATCGGAACTTACCAAATCTATAGCGGTGGAGCGGCGATAGTCCACAAAGAACACCACATTTTGTCAACGTATACTGGCCGAGGAAAAAAGTGCTGCATTTATTACTAAACGCCCCTCATGCTTAACATCTTCCTGCGAGTTTCATTAGCAAGGCAGTGGCAATTCTGTGCGGTATGAGCTTTGCAAAAACACTGTCGGAATGGCGATTGGTTTGACGTCACTCATTATCATAATGTCTACTAGCAGTTGTTAATTTCGATAAGTATTTGACTTGTCACCACCAACAACGTCATCAACTAATATAAACGACTTGTGCAGTTTCGAATGATATTCATCCAATATTCGAGAAAGAATACTACAGCTTCTCAGCTAGTCGGATTTTCGGCTAGACTAGTACAAATCTAGCCCCGATGCTGCCTATAAATACAATATTTCAAAGCGTAATCTCACTATATTGCTGTCTGCGACAGAACACATTTAAAGACACCCCAAACGTTTTAGGCAGCAGTATTTATCTACTGTCTACGAAAGGCTCAGCAAAAATCACAAGAAACAATCTTTAGCGCAGCTGCTATCGTAAAAGACTTTCAGTACTTACTCGGCATATGACGGGGCAAGATCACGAGTGAGAATACAACGAAAGCTGTTGCTAAACTCCTGCGATTTCGGAACTTTCTTGTGGCTGCCTGGCGAACTACGGAGGTTTGATTCAAATGGTTCAAGTGGCTCTGAGCACTATGGACCTTAACATCTGAGGTCATCAGTCCCCTAGACTTAGAATTACTTAAACCTAACTAACCTAAGGACATCACACATATCCATGCCCGAGGCAGGATTCCAACCTGCGACCGTAGCGGTCGCGCGGTTCAAGAATGAAGCACCTAGAACCGCTCGACCAACCCTGCCGGCCTACAGATGTTTGATAAGTATTGCTATTTTGAACGCCAAGTTTTATGCAAGGTAATTCCGTGATTATGTTACAAACTTTCACAGATGATGGAGAAGGATGAATGTATCATTATTTGAGGTAACGGACCCTGCTCCGGTAACGACCGAGTCCAAAGTTATAAGCGAAAATCGTTCTGATACTTCTGACTGGCATGCTTGTACGAATTCTGTTGTTGTTACGATTGTACAGTTGGCAACTTTCAGAGGTGGTAGTATGGACCGAAACAAGAAAAAAATGGATACTAAACAGGGAGTCTCAAATCCATACCTTGGGAACTATGGGTACTTTATTTGTAGATGAGATGTGTTCCATAGCAGCGTAGATCAAGTGCTCATAGCACTTAAGGTATGCATTTTAGAGCCCAATTTTGCTACACTTGTTTTATCTTCTTTTGGTCCTTACCACCACCTCTGTAAGTTGCCTACCCTATAATCGTAGTAACAACAATACCAGTACATGTACTGCACTGTCTAAGATATCAAAGATTTGCGCTTAGAAGTTTCGACTCAGTCGTTTCCTGACTTAACAAAGAAACACATAAAGCCTTCACATATCTTTACAAGCGTTTGCAAAGGTGGAATATTACCATAAAAATCCCAAACCTTGGAGACAAAGTGGCGCACCTCACAAAGAAACCAGTAGCGATCGTTGAAAGCGTGAGCATTTAAAAAACATAGCTGGGCGCAGATAAACTGACGACAGAAAACCAACGTTTGCATCCTTATCGCCAGGAACCTTCTGAGCGGTACGCCATCTTAGCTTCCACATTTAACGAGTAAGAGGTAAGGAAAAACACAGTAAAGTAAAGAATTACGCACTTTGCCTTTTGTTAGTCTTTTTATTCCTCTTTCCGAAACGACACACACGAGAAAGCTGATAAGCAAATGCTCCGCGGGGCAATGTACGATCGCGAGATAAAGCCAGGAGTAGCTTCGAGGAACAGGCTACATACAGTACAACTTCCAATTCGTGTTGCACAATGCCATTTTATTCACCAGTTAATTATTCCTAGAACTGCGTCCCTATTCTGTTAGGTTCGCAATGCAAATCGAACTTGCGAAGTAGTTTTGCGCTTGAAATTTACGACATTCGGTTTATTTTGCCGTCATATGAGGAAATTCCAATTGTAAACATGACTGAGAAGCGTTCAGAATGTCAATTACCCTCTTGAGGACACCGACAAGATTGAAGAACTTTGTGGAAAACGGGAGAGCACGTCTAAAGAATATATGAAGAAGAAACTTTTACCAAGCTAGAAAGAAAAAGAGTGTGTATTTGTAACACATGTGCGTCTAATCTGGTGTGTGTGTGTGTGTGTGTGTGTGTGTGTGTGTGTGTGTGTGTGTGTGTGCGTGTGTGTGTGTGCGCCCTTGACATCATTTTCATGGATGACAATGCACGATCGCATCGAACAGAGTAGGTTAAGCAGTCGTCGCAATGAGGGGATATTAGGCGAAAGAACTGGCCTCATCATTCCCCCGACTTAAACCCCGTCTAGCAGGTGTGAGATGCACTGGAGAAACGTACTGCTGCAAGTCCACATGCACCAACGGTCATCCAGGTGGTGTCTACCATGCTGGTGGACGTCTAGAACGCCCTGCTATATTAACTCTGTCTCAACCTTGTGGCCAGAAATGAAATGAAACTGTGGCACTGTTGGCCGTGCTGCCTCATCCGGAGAAGTTCGGCAGCCGGTTGCAAGCCTTATGTCAGGTGACGCCATATTGGGCGACCTGTGCGTCGATGATGATGATGATGATGATGATGATGATGATGATGACGACGACGACGACGACGACGACACAACACCCAGTCCAAGAGCGGAGAAAATCTCCAACCCGGGCGGGAGCCGAACCCCGGCCCACTGCATGGTAGGCAAACACTTTACCATTCAGCTAAGCAGGCGGGCTTTATGGCCAGAATAAAAGCGCGTTGTTGAGCACGCATTGCCATCCGAGGATCTCACACCCTATTAAAAACCAGTCCCTCTGTTGGCAAAGTCCAGGGGATCATCATAAATCATGGTGACTTCTTTGAATAACAGCGTCATTTTTGTTCGTCTCATTGCGTATTTCGTGCGATTACCTTCTGTACTACAGTTCACCAGTTCTTTCTATGTATGGTCCAAATTTCAACGAGCTGTAATACCTGGTAGTGACAATCTGAAAGATGGCAGGTCCTTTCGACCCACATTTCTTCTTCTTTATTTACGCAATAGAACTGATAATTACATATTCTAGGCGCAATGAGACTATCAGAGAGGGTCGACGTTGATTTTAATGCCGAATTCAAGGCGCGAGAAGTTATTTGAGGTGGAGGAGGCGAGCGCTTGTTTTGTTCTGACAGCTACGGTTGTGGCAGGTGAGACTCAGTAGCGCTAGTTGAGAGTTTAGAGAGTACGGCAGGGTACAGGTACAGAGAAAGTGAAGACGACCCGGGTCGGCACTTGAGCACAGCGGATGCTGCCTCAGAGGATTTAGCCTGAGCAACAGTTGGCTACAAGCTACGGGTAGCCCGATGCAGGGCCACGGCGTATTGTCCCTGAAACCAAATAAAATTTTTACAACTTTTTTCGCCGAGTTGTGTCAGAAGTAGGGGGGAGATGCAACTGGCCGAGGCAGTGGCCCTCATATTGTTTCCTGGGAAGCTTCCTGTAAGACTGGTATCAGCTACGGAAACACTGCAGGAGGGAGGAACTTGGTGGCCTGGAATGCACAGGACCGCATGGTTCCCTGCGCGTGCAAAATAACAGTGTGTTGACTGGAACACGGTCTGTGACGTCAGAAATCCTCACAGCGGATGCCGGTTTGAAATTTGCTAGGACTGAAGGAACAGTTTTCCATCCTATCGCGGGAGGCTTCACAGCAATTGGCGTGGGAGTGCTTCTGAAAAACATTGGCGGTTTTAGCTTTTTGGTGCAAATTCTGCAGCTTTCTCCGGATCTGCGTATAGCGTGAGGAGCAGGAATATAAGATGACGAACGCGGAGGAGTGCGGTGGCGATTCGGTTCGGAATCGCTGAGAGTGAGGTTAAATTTCGGTCGTGAATCGAGGAGATTTGCGTTTTGTGTTCAGAGTCTGTGCGCAAAGGTAGATTCGAACGAGAGGAGACGGAGATCCGCCATCCACCCCTACGACGAGGGGCACTGGGCACTGCATCTTCAGTTTTCTACACGTGTATGGTGAGTATTTCACAACAACGGCACTAGTAATTTTTGGGGAAATTCTCTCTTACTTTACTGTGCACTCACTGCAGCAGCACTTATTGCCCAATTAAAGTGCAATATTTTAGTTTGTTTCGTGGTTGAATTCACAGTTAGTGCCATTTGTAATAATCACAGTCAAATCATGTTATCCATTTTTTTAAAGTCGCATTTAAAGTCAAGTCGCGACGCATGATTCAACATTTTCAGCTACCTATAAGAACACTTACTTTATGAACATGAGGTGGAAGATAATCATTGTGTTATGTTGGCCTATCTTCAATTTAACTCATGTTTTATGACAATCTGTCGTGATGTTGAATTCTATCTAGTATTTAGGTGGACAACATACCTTGATCCCATTTAATAATTTTCTTTACTATCAGGACTGGTGGTCTAGTAGGAAAGCGCGTGACGGAAACCAAGATGTCCCGCGATCTGGGCGCGGCTTGACCTTGTATTCGTCAGTCTGCGTTTTAACCTAGCCTTTACCTCTCAACGATAAGAGGAGTCCCCAGAAACGACATGTGGTTCGGATTCCACGTTAAACTGTACGTTCCCTTTCCCCCGTTGGACGCATGGAGTCCATTTGAAAGACTTGCACCAGGCCAGTAAGAACAACAACAACAACAGTAACTGTCATCATCATCATCATCATCATCATCATCATCATCATCATCATCATCATCATCATCAGGGAAATAATAGGAGCAGCGTTGGAGTAAAAAATACACTATGTCGTGCTCTGTTTCACTACACAGGGCCACATTTTAGAGTCATTCGCCTTTAAATACATCGTGAAAAATTTTCACAACAATGTCAGTGAAGCGGTGGTATTGTGCTTTAGGGATATTGAGCTGCCGAAGTCCTTTAGAGGTAGCCACCAGATAGACATGTTTTAACATCACGCGAAAGTTACTTTCGTTCTTAAGTTTTGTACATCAGTGTATACATTTTTCTACCATATCGGGGAAGTTGTCATTATATACCCGTCTTCCCCCATCACTGTTCATCCTTATCAATGAAGGTTTGTAAAATGGAGATTCTTCTTCCATATTTAGTACTAATTTTAAACATTTCATTTTTAAAAACGAATTTGTTTTATTGGTTGGTTGGTTGGTTTGGGGAAGGAGACCAGACAGCGTGGTCATCGGTCTCATCGGATTAGGGAAGGATGGGGAAGGAACTCGGCCGTGCCCTTTCAGAGGAACCATCCCGGCATTTGCCTGGAGCGATTTAGGGAAATCACGAATTTGTTTTATTATTAGGTTTTGTTCGAATCATATTATTGCGTATTTGCGAGTGTGTAACTGGTAAGGCTGTTCGACAAGATTAAAAATTCGGGGTGTAGAAATCTTGACTGTTGTCGAGGACGATACCCAGCTGCATTCCCGTAAGTTATGTGAAGATTATATATGGCAGGAGAAGCTCAACAAACAACCAAATGATTAAAGTGTAACTGCTTGTTTTCACCCGCGCTGGGGAATAAAAAGACTTTTGTGCTTCATATCCAAGCGGAACTTCTTTCAATAGCCATTATGGAAGGCGACACAATGCATCAATTAGAAAAATTTGCTGGGAAAAAGAGTGGACAGTTAGTTTAGGTAAATTTAATAACAGCCTTATTTTGAAAGAAGCTTGTCCGCACTGACACACTTCAGGAAATAGCTCTTATGTAATGTCATTCCTGAAAAGCATGGTAAACTTGCAAAGAAGACAAAACAACAGAATTAACTGGCAACAGCAATTTCAGATAGACAGGAGGACTGTTGATATTTTGAAAAACATTGGAATCCGATATATTGATATTTAAAAAAGCCGTCATTATCGGCCCTCGATATATCAACGAAAAAAATATGGACTGCCGGACTATAACAATATTGGCTGCACACTGTAAATATACTGTCTGTTTCAGAGCTAAATATTTAAGTATTGATTTATTATTAGACATTTTCTACCTCAACAAGCTAGCGGTCTGCTTATCCCCCTTAGAGCAAGAATTGAAAGGGGAAAAAATGCACGTTAACTTGGCGATAACCACTTTGCTAACAATGGTAACTGCATGTAAGTGGCACAAGAAAAGGTGTCCGATGGATCTGTCGTTCGGTTTCGTCACATATCGGATTTGTGCGGAACGCTTCATATCGACTTCCCTTATTTTTCCATTTCTACTAACCCCGGCGACATAGCAGTTTTAGTGTCAAAATGGCATGGTGAAGTTAAACGTTGAAGTTTCTGTTAGTAGCGCCCGACCGCTCATTACGTCAAGTGTTCCCTCCTCATCCGTCTCCCTCCACCACAGAGAGCAATCTTGTGGTTTAGATTTTTGTTTACCATTTTCGTGAACTGTTTTTGAAGAATGGCGATGTGGAGAAATAGCACATTAGTTGCGTTAAAAATTGCTTCACATCGGAAACCTTTTTATTTCCACTGACATCGCTATATCCCAGTGCTGTCGGACTACTACTTTGTGCCATCTATACTTGCTTCACACAGTAAAAGAGAAAGACTGGACGTGAAGAAAGCTCAAAAAGTAGCAAGACTCCTACACGCACTGAAAGTAAAATTATGTTCTATTACAATTTCAAAAGAACAATTCCAAATATTTATCAAAAATTGCGAAAAAATATAAAATAAAAATATTGGCACTCTGTAATACCATTTTGCTATCAATATCGATATAACGATATTTTATCAACAGCCCTAGTAGTTAGTAGCCTAGCTCTTTAGTATAACGTTGTATTTCACTACTATGCTGCACCAAGGACTCAAGACAAAGGCCTCTCGTGACTCAGGAAGGAGAAATTCATGTCCTCGTATTTGTGTGTTCCCACACTGTTCTCAAATTTCGAAGTGTATTATGCTTTATGTTCTTATACTGCAACGTCCTTTTAGAAGGAATTGCACATTTTCTATATATATACATATACATTAAAAGCGCTCTTATGACATCGATGCTTTCAGTCTGACTGCTTTATAGGGCATTACATTTATCATATGAAGTGGAGTACTAGAATGAATCACTTTATACCAGCATCCAAAATTTAGCCACAACAGGAGAAAAGAAGAATATAATAGTCGGAAAGGTGAGCAACTAAATGCTAGTCAACATTTCCCACTATAATCTGCCTGTAAAGGTAAAAAAATGCTGCCTACTACAAAAAGGCATTTGATTAGACCCCAACGAAAAGCAGTCCGTTAGGTCTCTCATGGCTGAATAGTTTTTTGCATTTTTGTTTGAGCCTAGTGCAATCTTTTAGTGAAACTCGCAACGTCATTTGGACTCTTTTTGAACGGTAAGAGGATCAACTGCCTTGTAACAGGTCAGACTGACCATAGTTTGAGCACCGCTGAATGTATAACTACGAACAATGTGTTATTTAAGGCTTCAATTACTGTATGGTTGCACGGGAAAAAGGTGATCAAGTGCGACAAACCCCAAAAGGGGCACAGCTGCGCGACGAAATCCAGCGCTGCCTTACAAGTGTGTTCTTGCTCTGTGTCGTATGTCCAGCATTGTGTTCCGCTTAGGACAGTGCAGAGGCCGATGAATCAGCAGTGTCTATCCTCGACCATTAATGAGAGGAAGAATGTAATCTTCACAGTAAATTCCACTTCAGTTTGCGGAATGCTTTCCGTCGCAGTTTCGTCTGGGGAGAAAATGTCAGCTGCTACAGATACAGACATGTTGTAGAAAAGGTACCAGCGGATGATTTGAGTCCTGTGGTGAAAAACAGTCTTGTATGTCCATTTTTTGTTTATTTGAACCTCGATATTACATGATTTTTTGTTCGAATTTTAGTATTTTTTACTTTACTGCAATATTTCATCTTCGCTAAAGAACATGAATGTGAACCGCAAAGTCAGACGAAGTTCAACAGATATTTATAAAATGGAAAGCCATTTTCGAAAGAGCAGGAGGCTACGGAAGGCCAGACAACTTAGTACATGTGAGTTACTGTTGAAAACGCATAATGGCCGTAGACTATTACGAAAACAGGAGCAAAATAAGATATGTAACAGATACAACAACATTATGCAAGTCGTTGATCAATTTATCTATTTTTCTGGGCAGAGGGGGAAAGGGGGTGGGGAGGCGGGGGGGGGGGGGGGGGGGAATGGACGATAAAATTTGTTATGTCCTTTTTATATTAAGGTATTTTCTTTTTTGCGCCTTACCATGGGACGAAATGTGGGCGTATTGTTTTATCACTAAAGTGCGAGAAAAAAAATAGATCACTGGCAGTTTTCTGCGTTGGTGAGGAAAGCAATAACGCCACATTCTGCTAAAGTTGATTTTCTCAGGTGCATGTTCTTGTAGTATAAAAAATAGGCTAAAATTATGAAGCTAAAGGAAGATTATACAGTCATTACTGGGAGATGAGAGCGGTGGAAACCAGGCATGGGAGCGAAGTCATTAGCAGCGGTGCACCACTGTCTTCCTACGATAGGAAAGGTTGCAGTACGTAGCTGATTGCCAAGTGCGTGTAGTCAAGTGTTTGGTAAGATCAGACGCGGAGAATTGGGTTACTCTTCCCAAATAAATACCATGCCACAATCTATCGCCACCTTTTCGATGGAATTCCAGCACTGAAATTATTGTTTAGGACTTCATTCACAACGGTAAGGAGAAGTGGATTACAGAGTGGTGGGGCAACTGTCATCGTAGGAAAGCGGGACAGGAGTAGAAATGATTAGAGAACAAATTAATCACAGTAAAGACAATATTTACCTAACTTGTATTTCTCTAAGCGAACAAAGCGTCATTACAAAGTATGCAGCAAGAAACAAAGTCCAGCTCTCAATGTCAACAGGGATGAGGCTCGCTGCACGAAGTACGGATGGTGGTGTTTTAGCGTAGAGGCTTCACGTGCAAGTGGGCTGAGTGTATGCTGCTGGCCGTCGTATACTGCTGCGGCAGGGAGCGCTTGGAGCCCACAGCCGCTGGAGGCGAGGCTCAGCGTGCGCCCATCATTGGGTCCGCCAGATCCCAGTGACCGCTAATGGCGTCAAATAGAAACTTTTAATTCTGTTGCTCTTACGCCTGTGGGGGGTGGTATCGATACACAATGCCACAGAAATCTTTTTACAACTGGCACTTAAAACTTGTACCTGCGGATAGGAAACGTCAGTGAAAATGGATGGAAACAAAGTTGTGCCTCATAATTGAACGGTATTGCAATGGAATAGACACAGCCAGTGCCTGAGACAGAGTGCCAGGACCTGGACGTCGACTTCCGATACAGCAATTCACGAGTAGGTAATGCTTCTGTACTGCCACTTCTGTGTGTCAACAATCTGAGGCGTCGGGAATTTTCTGCAGCACGACACTTCCACGGGACCACAGGAGGACATCAGCCACCAACCCTTTTCTAGACCTTACAGCGACAGAAACGCAGCTCTTCTACTACGTTAGTGCCGAGCAGCTGGATTTAAGCCCCTCCTGGACCAGCCATCATCAACGACCAGCTGGACGACGTAGCTGCACCCACTCTGTCCCATCCACAGCCTTGCATCTTTGCTATAACTACACTACTGGCCATTAAAATTGCTACACGAAGAAGAAATTCAGATGATAAACGGGCATTCATTCGACAAATATATTATACTGGAACTGACATCTTATTACATTTTCACGCAATTTGGGTGCACAGATCCTGAGAAATCAGTACCCAGAACAATCACCTCTTGTCGTAATAACGGCCTTGATACGCCTGGGCATTGAGTCAAACAGAGCTTGGATGGCGTGTTCATGTACAGCTGGCCATGCAGCTCCAACACGATACCACAGTTCATCGAGAGTAGTTACTGGCGTATTGTGACGAGCCAGTTGCTCGGCCACCATTGACCAGACGTTTTCAATTGGTGAGAGATCTGGAGAATGTGCTGGCCAGGGCAGCAGTCGAACATTTTCTGTATCCAGAAAGGCTCGTACAGGACCTGCAACATGCAGTCGTGCATTATCCTGCTGAAACGTAGGGTTTCGCAGGGATCGGATGATGGGTAGAGGCACGGGTCGCAACACATCTGAAATGTAACGTTCACTGTTCAAAGTGCCATCAATGCGAACAAGAGGTGACCGAGACGTGTAACCAATGGCACCCCATACTATCACGCCGGGTGATACGCCATAATGGCCATGAGGAATACACGCCTGCAATGTGCGTTCACCGCGATGTCGCCAAACACAGATGCGGCCATCATGATGCTGTAAACAGAGCCTGGATTCATCCGAAAAAATGGCGTTTTGCCATTCGTGCACCCAGGTTCGTAGTTGAGTACACCATCTCAGGCGCTCCTGTATGTGATGCAGCGTCAAGGGTAAACGCAGCCATGGTCTCCGAACTGATAGTCCATGCTGCTGCAAACGTCGTCGAACTGTTCGTGCAGATGGTTGTTGTCTTGCAACCGGCCCCATCTGTTGACTCAGGGATCGAGACGTGGCTGCACGATCCGTTACAGCCATGCGGATAAGATGTCTGTCATCTCGACTGCTAGTGATACGAGGCTGTTGGGATCGGGCACAGCGTTCTGTATAACCCTCCTGAACCCACCGATTCCATATTCTGCTAACAGTCATTGGATCTGGACCAACGCGAGCAGCAATATCCCGATACGATAACCTGCAATCGCGATAGGTTACAATCCGACCTTTTACCCTAGTCGGAATCGTGATGGTACGCATTTCTCCTCCTTACACGAAGTATCACAGCAACGTTTCACCAGGCAACGCCGGTCAACTGCTGTTTATGTATGAGAAATCGGTTGGAAACTTTCCTCATGTCAGCACGTTGTAGGTGTCGCCACCGGCGCCAACCTTGTGTGAATGCTCTGAATAGCTGATCATTTGCATATCACAGCATCTTCTTCCTGTCGGTTAAATTTCGCATCTGTAGCACGTCATCTTCGTGGTGTAGAAATTTTAATGGCCAGTAGTGTATGTCACCGCCGCCAATCCCGCCAACAGGCTCTGAACCAATGGCCACGGCCTTGGCAGACAACTCTGCTATTGCCTCTACAAGACCGTTCGCCGTCGTATCTGATGCCAGAGTCAGACAGCTGCCTGCTGCCACTGCCCAGCCATCAGTTCAGAGCTAGACTCTGGGCAACACTACAGCCTGCCGCAATGACTGTCACCGCCCCCAGCTGCATCATGCCCGTAGCGTAACTGCACCCTGTCTCGGCATCGATATTCACTGCACACTGCTTATACCACGGGTACAGCTAGAAGTTGAAATATTAAGTGCTGACGCTATATGGTGCTAGCGATGAGGATGCACCTGAATGTTCAAATTGAATGAATTAATAAAGAACTGTTCATGTTCACCATTTATTTCTCTACAGCTGCCCACAAATGCGCACACAAGTCACTCTTGCCACCTGAACCATTTACGAATCAACAGGGCCCAGGTGGGAGAGCCATTGCCATCCTGAGCATCAGGGGCAAGGTTCTTCAGCCCTTCTGCAGTGGTCATTGCACCCCCGACCTGCTATATTTTGGCGTTCAGTATGGGGCATGCTGCACCACTGAGAGATGGTTTGCAGACAAAGAAGATACGCTTCATTCTGCAAATAGAAGACTTCAATGGTGATTTAACTGGGACTGCAACATAAGTAGCAGCTCACACGTTTTATTTTCAGTAGTGCGATCCTTATATCCAGGCATCGTTGTGTCGTTTATGCCTTGTATCTTTGTTCACTATGTCGGGATCAGGCTTAGTTTTAGTGTTTGCATAAGGCCTGGGAATGGACCCTTTAACACCCGTGGTATGTATGCAATGTATTTTACCTGGGCACACACATCCATGCATTAAGTCTCACGATATAATTTACTGGGTGTGCCACTGAGAAGGACAGTACACAAACCAGTGCCGGGAGTGCACCTGGTTTAGATGTGGGAAACTGTGTGTGCCCCCCCCCCCCCCCCCCCCCCCACCCCTCTAGCTCTCAGGGAAAGGAAAACTATAGCGTAGTCAGGTGTTCTACTTTCACGAAAACGAGTGAAAAGTCGATGTTACGCAGATTTTTAAAGGGGCAGAACAGGAACTTTTAATGGCTACTTACAAGCCGCCATCCGTTTTCGAAAATATTGGGAGTACTCTGCATCCCCAGGTCTTGCCCGCCCCCCCCCCCCCCCCCCTTAAAAAGTGACGTATGGGCGTTCTTGTTATTTGGTACATATGAATAAGTGGAACTTGGCGCGTCTAGAAATAAGGGAGCATTGACGAACTACAGTTTGATCTAAGAGTTGCAACGGAATTGAATGGTCAGATTTCCTGTCTTTACATTGCGTGACACTGACACGAAGTAGAAGTGTGCTGAGGCATCGCACAGATGTGAGACGAATCACTGGCCCTCACGTCATCAATTAAACTGCCGCATGTCTCCTGGTATAAAGAGCACATAACAGCAGTAGCCATCACAACAACTGATGTACAAATTTGTTGTTATGGGAGAACATGAGGTACTAGGTAAAGTCTTATGAAGTTTTTCAAAGGTGTATTATGGGCACAAGAGGGTAACTAAAAATGACTGTGACCCACGACACGAGTTCATGATGTCTGGAAGCTGAGAGAAGGTGGTCACTGGATTATTTGAATTGTCTTAGAATGGGTGTTAATTTTGTGTTAGATACTGAGATTCATTATGAAGTATTGTGATGAATATTATGAAGAAGTATTAAGTATGTTAATTGTATTGTGAGGATGAAATAAGTATTAGGAAGGTGTTTGAGTCAGAGTTCCTCCTGGTCAACACAATGGAGAGAGTAACAGTAGTAATCCTGCCAAAGACTTTTTTTTCCTTTTGTATACAGTTTTCATTACTTGTTAGATTATAATGTTAAAGCAACGTCATAGTATGCATATAGATCAACGCAAAGAGGAGTGGCTCGCTTTTTGATGTTAACACTGGATAGCATGTAATACAGTTTGTGTAAATCCACGGTAGGACCTTAATGTTGTATGTGAAGCTTTCATTAGAAATGTTGGAGGAGTGTAGTGGAAGTAGTATGAGAATATGCGAGATACAAATTTTAACATGCAAATAGTATGTGGGTTAGAGCACCTTCCCAGTTACCGTTGCCTTGCCACAATGTGAACTGTCATATTTGCAAACAGGGATAAAACCAATAGTTAACGTGAATACAGTGTACAAAAGAACGTACTCAGCTGTGGGAGAGTAAATAGTAGCACTGTGGGCGAAGTAGATCACATTAAAGTGTAAACACCTGTAACAATCAGTGCGTAAATTACAGACAGTTTTCAATAGAAACCTGGGGGCCAGATTTTCCTTAAGGGGAACGTGTTGTAAAGAAATACACACATGCAGTACCTAAGACAGTGCGCCAGGACCCAGACATCCACCGCTGGACAACGCCCCCGCCAATACAGTAACCCAGAAGAAGCTGCTGCTGCGTATCAACAACCTGGGACCGCAGGAAGTTTCTCCAATTTGACACAGTATCACAGGGCCGCACATGGACGACGGTCAGTGACTTAATTCCAAATAACGTGCAAGTTTTCCCTGGAGGGAAGACGACATTGTTTTCTAGGAACTCTGCTGAGAAAATTTAAAGAACCGGTTCAAAATGGTTCAAATGGCTCTGAGCACTATGGGACTTAACTTCTGAGGTCATCAGTCGCCTAGAACTTAGAACTAATTAAACCTAACTAACCTAAGGACATCACACACATCCATGCCCGAGGCAGGATTCGAACCTGCGACAGTAGCGGTCGCGCGGTTCCAGACTGAAGCGCCTAAAACCGCACAGCCACACCAGCCGGCTAAAGAACTGGCATTTGAATTTTATTGCAGACCGATCCTTCTGCAGCCAACATTTCGCGTAATCACGAAAATAAGATACAAGAAATTAGAGCTCATACAGAGACATATAGACAGTCGTTTTTCCGTCACTCTATCTGCGAGTGGAACAGGAAAGGAGATTACTATTAGTAGTACAGGGTACCCTTCGCCACGCGCCGTACAGTGGCTTACAGAGTATGACACAGATGTAGAGCTTTCTCTGGCGACACCGAAACACAGCCCTCCCATTAAGTCAGCGCTGAGCAACAGCATTTAACACCTTCCTAACTAGCTGTTGTCAGGGACCGTCTGGGCAACACAGTTGAGCCCGATCTGTCAGCGACGCCTTGCAGTCTGCGTCGCACTCGTGTAGCCGCCACCAATGTCGCTGCCTGACTGCACAGTACCTGACAGCCATCACCCTGCCGCCACCTCTACGGGACTGCTCGCCACTGTATCTGATGCCGGAGCCCGCCAGCCGCCCGCTGCCGCTCCACAGCCATTGGTTCAGCGTTAAGCAGCCCATACACAGGCCGACCAGTCGGCCAGCCTGCCCTGCCGAGCTGGTCTGCCCCGACACGTTCGACTTTGCTGTGCACGATTTTCTAGCGATCGGGTCAGGAGGGCGTCAGATCCATCGGCACACCGCTAACCGCTAGCCCCACTTCTACCTACCACTATACACTCCCTACTTTTCCCTTCTGTTTTGCCACGGTGAAAATTGGCGACTTGGTGCAGGTAGGGTCCGCCACGCAGTCGTAGAGTGCTCACACACAGTCAGATGGGTCGGCAACACGCTCAGCGAATCATCGGGAGGAGGGGGGGATGGTTTGGCCAACTCGTTGTCTGAATGGTCGGATTTAGACTACGGGGAACACAGCGACCGCCGCCACGCCTGTCGTTGCCGCCGGCTGTCTCCCAACAAGATGCATTCTGACTTGGCCGCTGTCGACCCAGCTCCGGCGTGCCGGCTACGACAGCTGAGCGTGCCACACAGCCCGTATACATTGCGCGCTACCTCTACCGGACCTCTGATACAAGTTTGGATTATTATGTGTGTTCACTACACATACAGGCCCAACACAAACTTGTGACGTCACGCTAGTTGCCTTGGCTAAATATATCTTGAGCGCTCCGCAAGGTCCGGTTCCAGGTGGGAAGTCAGTATGTGAATGACAAGGTACCCACTAAAGTCATTAACTTTGTGATTTTATTCGACAACTTGACTGTATTTAAACTGCAGCTACGAAGTGCTAAACTGATGTAAAATGGTAACTCGCTGCCTGCCGTGGTCGGTCAGCTCTTAAGACCTGTAATGTTAAGTGCTGTGGCGCATGCCCACTGGGCCCGTTTATCTCGTTGGCTCAAATACGAGCCGACATTAAACCGCGCCAGAGCCGAGCGCGCAGCCGAATGACTTCAAGCTGAATGAACTAACAAAGAACTGTTTATGTTCACCGTTTGTTTCTCTACAGCTGCTCACAATGTCACTTCAATCGGCCTGAACCATCTACGAACCCACAATGCCCAAGTGAGAGCCATCGCCGTCCTGAGCACCAGAAGTACAGCTCTTCAATCCCTCCGTAGCGGTCTTTACTCCCCTGGCCCGCTACAGTACATATTGTCACATTTCAAGTCTACGAGAAATCAAACTTATTTATTTGCGCCGTAACAATCCATATTTTATGGGAACAGTAGAGATTTACAGCGTTTGCGAACTGTTCGTTTTTAATTAATTCGAATACATTTCACTCAACTGTCCGCAGCATTCTCAGCAGGTGTCTGCCTTCTCAGTATCAGTTTTTAAATACGTGACCGTAGAACAACCATTTCCCTTTAAAAAGAAACTTATTGGTTCATGAAAGGTGTAAGAAAACTACTTTGCTTGCGACTTTTTCCACTTTTGTAGGCAATCATTACCACGTTACATCTTTGACCCAGTGAGAACGTAACAAATAGCTTCTAAAAACTGTAATCAATGTGCGGCAGTGTTTTCTGTTACACTTTAAAGCTACATGTTCGTTTTTATTCCCAATTGTCAGCTGCTCAAAGGTTCGATAATATTTTTGCTTCTTTAGCGTTTTCTCAGAAATCTAAACTATTTATTTATGTTTGTAAATTAGCGTTAAGTTAGTATCACCCAAGGGTCTCCCAAAACACATCATGATCACAGCAAGAAGTTACTTTCATAAAGTATCTAGCATTTGCAAGCGTGGTGTCTGTTCTTTAAGACATGTCCGAAAGAGCACACACACCACAAATAAATACTCGTACGTATATGAGACTGTCGGCAATGAGGATAATGACAGGGGACACTTCGTACGTAGTGTGCGGCGAGAAACGTGCTCAGAGAGTCTAAACTGTTAAGGCAACCGATCACGGTAAGCGGCAAATCCGGTTTCGGACTGCAGGCTGGCACAAATTTTCAGTTGTAGCAACTGGATTTCTTTCAGTGTCCAATGTCAGCTGATTTCGGAATTTCTCTTTCTTCTAATATCTATGAGTATGTCTATGGAGCGATTTAATGGTCTAGATCAGGTGAGATCAAGTCAATTATTGGATGTTTGAGCGACCACCCTATTCCGCTGTGCAGTTTTACAGTAATTCAAAGTAAGTCTAAGGTCAGTAGCGCGGATATACCAATATCATGGAACACTAGTTGAAGGAGACTTTAACCCCCCCCCCCCCCCCCCACCGAGTACAGACTAGGACATCTATGGGTTCACTGCTGGGGGAACACACAGTCTCGAAAAGTTCTTTAAAACACGTTTTTTGAAAACTTGAGCAGCAAGTTCGACAGCTCACGTGCAGTGGAAATATCTTAGATCTTGTAGCTACAACGAGGCCTGACCTAATCGACGCCGTCGATATAGAGACGGGGTTTAGTGACCATGATATCCTAGTGACTAATAAATCAGGCAAGAAGGCTAGGAGAATATTTCTGCTAGAAAGATGAGCTAAGCAATTGTTAGCATCCTTCTTCGAAAATAAATTGACTCGTTTCCTGCAGAAAGTTCTGTCTTCTATTACACTACCGCATTTTCTGTGGACTTCCTTACGCTTCCACTGGCTGCACTTCGTGATCCTGCTATTAGATAGTGAGTCTAAGGCTTTTTATAGTTGACCCAAGTCATGAGAAATTTAGTTTTTCGACTTTTCAGATTCTCCAGAACCATTTCGTTAATCGAACGCTCGTCTTTGATTTGCCTTTGTTTATTTCCTTCCTATTGCCCCTGTTGCAGTGCATTATTTTCCTCAAATCGTTTTTAGACCTATCAGCAACTTAAACATATTGGTTTGACAGGTTATAATGTCCTGCTCTTTGCTGCATTCTTCTGCATCAAACACCCCTTTTCCCAGTTAGCCAATCGTTGAGTATTTCCTGTGCTCAGTATTTTGCTGAATGTGGCGACCATACTCACATGCAGGCTGGTCAGGTATTTGGAAAACAACCCACGCAGCTTATTATGGAATGTATTATTGTTGATTTACTTTGCAGTTTTTGGGCCATTTCACACGTTTCTCCGATAATAATATGCGACAGTCTCCTGGAGATTGCTTCAGAATTGGGGAGTTGTTTCTTCTGAATTTTCAACTTTTGTGTCTACTTGCAGGTTCAAGCTTCGGTAGAGCTGCTTCTGGTTGGATAGAAACGGTTGGTTTTGGCCGTGTTGGATGATCGCAGCCTTGTACGAGTATCTTCTAATTTTCATGGCTGGATATCCTCTCTCCTCTGGCACTCTTTCCTCTCTTCTTCCACCCTTCATGTCTCTCTACTACTCTCTTTCAGCACAAAAAAAAAAAAAAAAAAAAAAAAAAAAAAAAAAAAAAAAAAAAAAAAGGCGAGAATATACGTGCATGCCAAAATTTTTGATGAAGACGGATAGTGGATTGAGGCAGCTGGTTCCCCACTTTTCTGTCACAGTCTTTCAAAGAGAAACATACTAGTCTTTTTTGTGCTCCGAGAGGAGCATTTTTTGCTAGTTCCTTTATTTTCCCTGCTACAGCAGGGTGCACAGCTTATTTAGACACTTTAACACAATATACTTTGACAAGTATGAAAGGTAAATAAGTACGCCTAATATAAGGTTAACATAAAATCATTTCCTTTATATTTTTGCTGGTGCTGTAGATGAACGCTGAAGATTAGATGGGTAGATCTAATAACTAATGAGATGGTACTGAATAGAATGGAGGAGACGAGAGGTTTGTGCCACGACTTGTTTCATAGAACACATTCTGAGACATCATTTCCTACTTGAGGGAACTGTGAGGGAGTAAAAATCTTTAAGGAGAGCAAGAGATGAATACAGCAAGCAGATACAGAAGGATGTAGGTTGCAGAAGTTATTCGGAGATGATTAGGCTTGCACAGCATAGAAAAGCACAGACAGCTCCATCACACGTGTCTTCGGACTGACGTCGACAAAACAACCTGATTTGTATCTTAAAAGAGTAAAAAATGTCATTAGAAATATTTTACTGAATTTGCAGTCTTTCCAGTTTTAAAAAACTTTGGCAGTGGCTTTAAATTCTTTTCAGGCATGTCAAGACCCTTTTTAGTCACTGCAGCACCACTTCTGGCATATTCGTATAGGCGTGAAGTGTCTCTTGTACAGAGACAGCGCGTCAGTTTTATTGTCGAAAAAAAAAAAAGTTGATTAAATACATAGTTCGGTGATCTCAGCAGCCTTGCCATGACCTAGGACCCTTGCCATGTGTACACTACGTTAATTGAAACTACATACAGACTAGCTACTACGTGCTTATCTTACGAGCCTCTGGATCTCGGTAACGGATAATGATATCGAAAAAAATTCGAATTTCCCCGAGAATATCATCTAAAGAACATATGGTTGAAATTTCGACGACCTGCCACGAACAGAATTATGAGAAGTGGCCTCCCATAATTGGAACTCTTCATACCCAAAAATTATGTTTTTTTTCTGGGTTTTCTCAAGAAACGTCAATGAAAAAGTTGTGCTTTTGCAAGCTGGTGAAGACCCTAGACCATACCTAATGCGAAAGAACCAACCGTTTTTTTTTTCCAAATTGTCTGGGCTGGAGGAAGTGCGTAACGTTTAAATTTTGATCCTGTACTGTAGTCCTACAGTACGCCCGTTCATCCAACAGGTACACAAACAGTCGATAGGCCAAGGACTATCAAAAAGACTTTACCCCTTATCTCTGATCAATAGAACACTAGATATGACCCCTGGAAAACAATTTTCTTGTGCAGTTTCGGAACATATTGGTACCGTGCAGTGTCGTACACCGACCGACTTCGGGATCTGGGCAACAGAACAGTGTCTTAGAACCTGCATACACTAGCGCTGACCGGAATCTGTTTTCCTTACATTCACCTCGTTCCTGAGACCGGTTTTGTTGGACGGAGCGAACATGTTGGGTTACTAACATGCGAGGCGCTGCAGCTTCATGCTTTCGTTCAGCTAGGCCATCAACAATGAACACGGAGATTCTTCACCCCACAGGTCACCTGTGTGGGTTGTTGTTGTTCTGGTCTTCAGTCCTGAGACTGGTTTGATGCAGCTCTCCATGCTACTCTATCCTGTGCAAGCTTCTTCATCTCCCAGTACTTACTACAACCTACATCCTTCTGAATCTGCTTAGTGTATTCATCTCTTGGTCTCCCTCTACGATTTTTACCCTCCACACTGCCCTCCAATACTAAATTGGTGATCCCTTGATGCCTCAGAACATGTCCTAACAACCGCTCCCTTCTTCTTGTCAAGTTGTGCCACAAACTTGTCTTCTCCCCAATTCTATTCAATACTTCCTCATTAGTTATGTGATCTACCCATCTAATCTTCAGCATTCTTCTGTAGCACCACATTTCGAAAGCTTCTATTCTCTTCTTGTCCAAACTATTTATCATACACATTTCACTTCCATACATGACTACACTCCATACAAATACTTTCAGAAACGACTTCCTGACACTTAAATCTATACTCAATGCTAACAAATTTCTCTTCTTCAGAAACGCTTTCCTTGCCATTGCCGGTCTACATTTTATATCCTCTCTACTTCGACCATCGTCAGTTGTTTTGCTCCCCAAATAGCAAAACTCCTTTACTACTTTAAGTGTCTCATTTCCTAATCTAACTCCCTCAGCATCACCCGACTTAATTAGACTACATTCCACTACCCGCGTTTTGCTTTTGTTGATGTTCATCTTATACCCTCCTTTGAAGACACTGTCCATTCCCTTCAACTGCTCTTTCAAGTCCTTTGTTGTCTCTGACAGAATTACAATGTCATCGGCGAACCTCAAAGTTTTTATTTCTTCTCCGTGGATTTTAATACCTACTCTGCTTGCTCAATGTACAGATTGAATAACATCGGGGATAGGCTACAGCCCTGTCTCACTCCCTTCCCAACCACTGCATTGCAAAAACGAAATTGCAAATATCTGCGCCTGACGACTCTTAGGAAGGGATCCCTTTATGCGCACTGCGCCCAGACGTAATTTCCGTGTTAATGCAAATCCATGTTAAGACAAGTTCGCCCTTGGCTGTGTTGATCTACTAATACACGAGGTTCTCAGAAAGTAGCAACGCAGTCGGCAGCACGTCGTTATTTTCCGCCAAAATATCCACGCTTTCCTCGCGGTGTTGAGCGTGCTTCATACGCTTCTCATTTTCCTCAAAACTTTGACTATTGCAGTCTCTTAAGTCAATATGGTATTTGATTATTGCGCACGAAAAGTATTTGTGTGGTCATTTTACTTGTGCCGTGAAGTGGAAAGCTAATGCTTCGTCGAATCCAGATTTCAGGAGGTGAGGGGGGGGGGGGGGGGGGGGTGCGTGATAATGTTTCTAGGAAACAACTTAGGGGTATGCCTGAACCTATTTAGGGACGCTGCTGAAAATCTCAGTCATAATGAGCGAACGTAATTTGATGCTCGTTCCTCGTGTCTCAGAAACTAGTGTCTCAACTTCTGCGACACCTTCCTCGAACTTTTAAGTTCAGGGACAGGTAACAGAGTTAAGAACAAATCTACGTGCTAAGAACGTGCAATCTTAAATGAATATTTATCGTCCTTTTGTACGTACATCTACTCTATCATGGTAGACACTTAAAATATGGATATATATCACATTATGGGGTTCTTCACTCAACCACAATATGATTTACATCGACTTACAGTATCACAATTAAGTCTTTCGTCCACTACAGGAGCAGATACAACACGAGTATCTAATACTATGCAGCAACGTACAGTGACTGGAGGACGCCTCTTAGTTCAGTAGAAGTCACTAATTAGAGACCAAGTTATTAGAGACAAGTCCAATTTGTCTGCGTCGCCCCGCAGATACATGAAAGATAGTATACATAGCTTGGTGCATAGTTTGGTAGAGCTTTTGTTTTGCGTGTTGGTATTTCGATTGCTATGGGTTTATTTGTCGATTATCGTTTTCTACTTGTCTTTCACCGATGATATTTGAATTTATTTACATATTGTCCTTTTGTCTTTTGGAGATAGTGAGTGGAGCTGTGGACGCTAGAAAATGGGCTGCCAAGTGGAGAGATCTGAAGATTCCCGACATATTCTTCTGTTTGAGTTCAACAGGGTGGTGACAGCAATGGAGGGCAGCCAGAAAATGCACGGGGAAAATGTCTTTGGAGAGAGCACGGCAAGAAAACAGCTTTTTTTCTTTTGGATGAGGATCGTTTAAATGCATAATCCACATTAATTTTCGTCAGTTTATGAGAGAAATGCAAATGTTGTGAACTGTGATCACTCCTCCATCGTGCGATATCTGCTTGTAATGGGGAAGGCTCAAATATCGTGCGTGTGGTGAACAACACCAACCATTCCTATCCTATAGCGTTAGAGGTTATGATAAATGGTGTCTTTATGTTAACATCTGGAAAAGGAAGGAATGATTGAGCCCAAACAAAGCAGCAAACCCCCACACAAAGACATGCTCAGATTTATTAACAACAATCGAGGCGTCTTGCAGAAGCAGTCCATGAATAACGACCAGGAAGACTGCGTTAAGTGATGCTACCCCACAATAACGCCCGCCCGCCGCCCGCACTCTGGTAGACTTACAAAAACACTATACAGGAGTTGGATTGGGAAGTCATTCCGCACTCACCTTATTCACTCGACTTGGGTCTTCACGTTTTCACCTTTTCCGCTCTCTATCGAACAGCCTTCAAGGAATTTCCTTTCCAGATGACGCCCTCCGAGCATGGCGCGACGATTTCTTCACCTCAAAACTACGTGATTTCTACAGTCGCGGAATCTAAAAAGTTTCCCCAGCGTTGGCAGACTGCTTTAAGTAATGTATTACTGATGACTGAAGTCTCTGTTACGTGTATCTGTTGTGTTTATTAATATATGGGAGGGATGGATGGGGGGGGGGGCAGAGGGAAGGAGGGAGGGGGAGGGGGGGGAGAGAGAGAGAGAGAGAGAGAGCGCTAGCTAACTGTATGAACCGTTTGTATGTACCATTCTGGTGATAAACATCACTCTCAGGTTTTCTATTCTTACACGTATGTATGAAGCCACATTATTCAACCTCTGAATCTATGATTATTAAACGAAAGTGGTTTCTTTCCATTTTCTACTGTCAATCGGCGCAAGCAACCAATGCTGTTGGGGATGCAAATAAATTCAGGAAATACTGGAAAACTATCAGAGGTTAAGTATGATAACAGATCTCCTGCGACATCGAATATCATGATTCCGCGTAAACATTACACGCATATTAAATGCTGACATTAAACATAGAACCTTTAGGCTAAGGCATTCGGGCGGGAAAGTTGGCACGAGCTAACGTCACGTTAAAACGGGGATCGCTTGCGCCACAGGTTGTATTCCGCACTGTAGTCCAGCATGTCCCATCCTGCGCATCAAACTTTAAACTGTACCTTCTCGGCCACTGAGCAACTCTATTCTCGAATTTATTTTTTTATGTGCGGATGAGAATGTTGCAGTGTCTCGCCGTTATGTAGATATTTTGGCCGTCTACGGAAAAAAAGAGTAGCATTGTACCGTGGAATATAATGTGAGCCATTCGTAAGCCATAGGGAGCACTGATCTTGAGGAAGGCTCTCAGCAACTTAAATTTTACGCAATTCGTGGCTGCCTCTATACCGTCCACACATCCCTTGTATTTGGAAACGATCGGCAATGAAGTCTTGCTGTATTTAAATCATTTTTAGAAGAGGGTTCATCCTGCGATTCCTAACGCGTGGCACAGATGGTTTAACTTAAAGGTGAAATCTCTGCACGGTTTTACACTCCTTGCGACATAATGTGAAAAAACCAACTAACGAAAATACGTTTAATAGCGATAAAGGTTGTCACGGATTAAACTCAAATAGTTAGAGTAATTTGCTTTAAAAAATCGGAATCGTGCAGAAATTGTAAGCAGCAGACATGAGTGGGATAGGGCGAACTGTGGTTTGTAGAACTAGTGGCTGCTTAAAAGAGAACGGTTGGTTGGTTGGTTGTTTGAGGTTAAAGGGACCAAACAGCAAGGTCATCAGTCCCTTGTTTCAAATAGACTCCATTCTGCTAACGGGACATCTCAGTATAGTCAGAAAAATAAAACGGATAAAGGGGAAACGTAAAAGGGCAGTCACGTTGTCATTAGTAAAAACAAATGAGGGAAGTTGGCAAGAGAACGAACCCAACACTATGCTGAAACAGCATAGGCAAGACCACCTGTGACTTAAAAGGTACAACTGCTATAATGCAGAAAGTACGTATGGGAATAGAAAAACTAACCAACCCTTAAAAAGAAGGGGTAAAAACAGAGTAAAAGGGAAAGAGAAGAGGATTCCGGTCAGGGAGGTGAATCGGGAATCTCTGAACACTGCCTACAGTGGGAGACACCCAAACACTCACCGCCCTGCCCCAACACCAGAGGGAGATTAAAAACTTTAAAACTGAGAATAAAAACCACTCTCCCGGAGGAAACCTAGAACCAGAGAGACCATCCGGGAATCGTCAGCCAACATCAAAGGTAAAGTGTGGGGGAGTCTGTACTTAGCACGCAGAGCCAAAAGAAGGGGGCATTCAACCAAAATGTGGGCCACTGACTGGAAGGCTCCACAACCACATAGCGGGGGTGGCTCATCACGCAAAAGGAAACCATGGGTCAGCCTGGTATGGCCAATGCGGAGACGACACAGTGTGGTCGAGTCCTTGCGGGAGAGGCTAAAGGAAGAACGCCATGGGCCTGTATTCACCTTAATGGCACAAAGTTTATTAGACAGTGGAGTAGCCTCCCAAGAATTGGCCCATGACTGTGCAAAGTGGGATTTGATGTGAAGCCGTAAATCCGCTGCAGGAGGGGTTACAGAAAACGGGGGGTAAGTAACTGCTCCCCCAGCCAAACGATCAGCGAGCTCATTACCCGGGATACCCACATGGCCCGGGACCCATAGGAAGTCAATGGAACAAGCAGCACGGTGAAGATCAGCGAGATGGTCATGGATGGCAGAGACCAAGGGATGGCGCGAAAAACACCGGTCAATAGCAAGAAGGCCACTCATCGAGTCCGTACATAACAAAACGCGGTTGTGTTGGGATTGTTTAATAAAGGTAAGGGCCCGGGAAATTGCCATCAATTCCGCAGTAAACACCCCACATGAGGGTGGCAGTAGATGATTTTCCGTTCCAACAAAGGACGTGAAGGCATACCCAACATGATCAGCAGATTTAGAGCCATCAGTGTAAAAAACAACAGCATCCCGAAACTCCCATAAAATTTGGCGGAAAAAGGAACGGAACACCACCGGGGGGATGGAATCTTTCGGACCGCGGCGGAGATCCATCCGAATTCGAGGCCGAGGAACTAACCAAGGAGGGGTGGAGGGGAGGGAGCGAGGAAGACAGGACAAAGAAGGAAGCCGAAAATCACGGGTAAGAGACGCTAGGCGCAGCCCAACCGGTAAACCCGCCCGAGGGCGGGAGTCAGGCGGGCGACGTCCATGGTCTGGGAATAGGATAGAATAGGAAGGATGAGCGGGAGAAGAACGGATAGTAAGGGCATAAGACACCAGAAGCTGGGACCGCCGAACAGAAAGGGGGGGGATCCCAGCTTCAACCAGGAGACTATCAACAGGGCTAGTAGGGAAGGCACCGGTGGCCAAACGGATACCACGATGGTGGACTGGATCCAGCACGTGCAGCGTGGAAGGAGCAGCTGAACCATAAACTTGACAACCATAGTCCAAACGTGACAGAACTAGAGCACGATAAAGACGGAGGAGGAGGGAACGGTCCGCACCCCAGGAGGAGTGGGCAAGGAAGCGAAGGACATTGAGTTTACGGAAACATCCTACCTTCAGGAGTCTGATATGGGGCAGCCAAGTGAGCTTGTTGTCGAAAAGAAGACCTAGGAAACGAAACTGTGGAACCACAGGCAATCTTTGTGCAGCGAGATAGAGCTCTGGATCAGGGTGGACCGTAGTACGGCGACAGAAGTGGACCACCCGCGATTTTAAAGGAGAGAATTGAAACCCGTGTGAGAGGGTCCATGCAGAGGCACGCCGTATAGCCACCTGGAGCTGCCGTTCAGCAGATGGCATCGAGGAGGAACTAACCCAAATGCAGAAATCATCCACATACAGGGCAGGGGCGACCAAGGGACCGACAGAGGCCACAAGTCCATCGATAGCAATGAGGAAAAGAAGGACACTCAAGACAGAACCCTGTGGGATGCCCGTCTCCTGGGTCCGTGGAGAACTAAAAGCAGTACCAACTCGAACTCTGAATGACCGATGGATCAGGAACTGGCGGATAAAAATCGGGAGTGGGCCCCGAAGACCCCACTGATGAAGGGTTAGTAAGATGTGATGGCGCCAGGCCGTGTCATAGGCCTTGCGAAGGTCAAAAAACACTGCAACCAAATGGCGGCGCTGGGAAAAAGCCTGCCGAACTGCGGATTCCAAGCGAAGCAAATGATCGATTGGAGATCGTCCCTCTCGAAAGCCACACTGGTAAGGGGACAATAGATCCCGAGATTCGAGGACCCAAGTGAGCCGACGGGCTACCAGCCGTTCAAGTAACTTACAACCAACATTGGTCAAACTAATTGGCCGATAGCTGTCAACAGATAGGGGGTTCTGACCAGGCTTAAGGACAGGAACCACAATGCTATCCCTCCACTGAGAAGGGAAGTCACCCTGGAGCCAGATACGGTTAAACACCCGAAGAAGATGGTGCCGCTGTGGAGCACTGAGATGTTGAAGCAGCTGGTTATGAATGGAATCCGGGCCAGGAGCTGTATCATGAGAAGCAGATAGAGCAGAAAGAAATTCCCATTCAGTGAAAGGTTCGTTGTAAGATTCTGACTCACAAGTGGTGAAACATAAGGTGACAGCTTCAGCCTGCTGTTTTTGATGAAGGAAAGCAGCTGGATAGGAGGCCGACGCTGATGCCACTGCAAAATGGGTTGCAAGATGTTCTGCGAGAACTAATGGGTCCGTACAAATGCCATCTGGGAGGTGAAGGCCTGGGAGGGTGGACTGCCGATGGCAACCTTGGAGAGAGCGAAGTGTAGCCCATACCCGTGACAGAGGGACAGTGGAACCAAGGGAAGAAACGAATCGTTCCCAACATATCCGCTTGCTCTGTTTGATTAAATAACGGGCTTTAGCGCGAAGGCGCTTAAAGGTAGAAAGGCTGGCTACAGATGGGTGCCTCTTAAACTGTTGCAAAGCTCGACGGCGATCACGGATGGCAATGGCAATGGCCGTACTCCACCACGGGACTTGCCGACGACGAAATTGTCCAGATGAGCGCGGGACAGCAAGGTTAGCAGCGCGAACAATCGCGTCAGACACGTCACGTAGGACGTCATCAATACAACCCGACAAAGAGGGAGAAAACTCGACCTGTGCAGTATATAGAGGCCAATCGGCGCGGTGGAAAGACCAACGAGGTAACCTCTCCATCGGTGAGCGGGAAGGGAGCGTGATAATCAACGGGAAATGGTCACTATCACAAAGGTCGTCGTGTGGCGACCAGTGTAATGAAGGGAGGAGAGAGGGAGAAGAAAGAGAAAGATCAATGGCAGAAAAAGTACCATGACCAGCACTGAAATGAGTAGGGGAGCCATCATTAAGAAGGCACAGGTCGTGGTCTGCAATAAATTGGTCGATAAGAAGACCTCGTCTAGATGGAAAGGCACTGCCCCACAAAGGATGATGAGCATTAAAATCCCCAAGGAGGAGGAAGGGAGGAGGAAGTTGCTGAAGAAGGGTGGTTAAGGCAGCAGGTGTAAGAGTCCTGTCAGGAGGGAGATAAAGATTGCATACTGTGACTGCAGAGTCTAAGTGGACCCTAACAGCAACTGCTTCCAATGTAGTTTGGAGAGGAATCCACGTGCTAGCAATGTCTGTACGGACCAACGTACAAACGCCACCAGAAGCCCGCAAGGGTCCGACCCGATTTCGACAGAAAACACGGAACCCACGGAGGGTCGGTGAGTGAGCATCAGTAAAATGAGATTCCTGGAGAACCACACAAGCTGCAGAGTAGGACGAAAGAAGGGATTTCAATTCCGGAAGGTGACGATAGTAGCCATTACAATTCCATTGGAGAACCACAGAACGATGGTTTAAATGAGGGCTGAACACGCTAAATCCAGTCATACCGCCGGGTCCCCACCCGTCACCGACAAGGAGGGGGCGACATCCATAAACGACAGGTCAGAATCCGGTTGTGAAGCCGGAGAAGGGACCTCCGGTGACACCAGAGGCTCTTTGTCCCGGGACTTATGTTTCTTCTTCTTTTCAGGCTGAGATCGAGGAGGGCTGTGTGGCATAATGGAGCCAGCTGCAGCAAGATCAGGAACAGAAAGAGACCGGGCGACCTGGGGGCCGATAGACCGCGGCTCTCGCGGTCGCCGCGCTGCAGCAGACCTTTGACCTGGAAGGTGCCGGGAAGGGGCATCCCGGGAGAGGCGCCCTTGACCGGCAGACGCCGAAGGAGTGGGACACTTCTCCGGCTGGGGAGGGGGAGCGGCGCCCAGAGGAGAAGGTGTGGGAGCCGCAGGGGAGGGGGGAAGGAGAGGGGTCCGGGACGGGGGTAAGGAAGGGGGAGGAAGGGATGAAGATGTAACCAAGGCGTAACTAGATGTCATGGACACAGGGTGCAATCGTGCATATTTCTTACGGGCCTCTGTGTAGCTTAAACGATCAAGAGACTTATACTCCTGTATCTTTTTTTCTTTCTTATAGACTGGGCAATCTGCTGAACGTGGAGAATGACTACCATGACAATTTACACATACAGGAGGGGGAACACAGGGACTCCCCTCATGGAGTGGACGTCCACAGTCACCACAGAGAGGGTCCTGGGTACAGCGAGAAGACATGTGGCCAAAACGCAAGCACTTAAAACACCGCATAGGAGTGGGATGTACGGCTTCACATCACAGCGATAGACCATAATCTTAACTTTCTCAGGAAGGGTATCCCCTTCAAAGGCCAGGATAAAGGCACCAGTATCAATACGATTATCTTTAGGACCCTTCTGAACACGCCGAACAAAGTGAACACCCCGCCGTCCGAGATTGTCCCGAAGTTCCTCATCAGTTTGAAGGATGAGGTCTCTGTGAAAAATCACACCTTGTACCATATTTAGAGACTGGTGAGGGGTAATGGACACGGGAATTGTGCCAAGATGGGTACAGGCACGAAGGGCCGCAGATTGGGCAGCCGAAGCAGTTTTTATCAGTAATGAACCCGACCGCATCTTGCTCAGGGAGTCCACTTCGCCGAACTTGTCTTCAATGTGTTCCACAAAGAATAAAGGTTTGACACTGGTGAAAGTATCTCCATCAGTCCTTGTGCAAACTAGATAACGGGGGAAAGGTTTTGCCCCTAGACGACGGGCCTGACCCTCCTCCCAGGGGGTAGCCACGGAAGGGAAGGCCGAAGGGGCAAGAGAAGCAGCACTTGAGGAATCAGTACCACGCAGAGAGACGGCCGCAGAAGAGCGGCCAGAGGTTTGGACCCTTATGCGTTTCATCTGCATAGCGTCCGCCCTGATACCACCCACTCCGATCAGGGGCTCTCCTCACGGGCGCCACCCAGCCACAGCAAGGGCCGTCTGGCACGGCGGCCATTGCCGGGAGTTCCGATGCTCCAGGATGACGAGCAACCACTCCAAGGCATGCATGAGGAGGTCACAGCTCAGGTATCAGAAGTGTGATCCCTGTGTGTTCAGGGGGCTCAACCAAAAGGGTACATAGCGACCCCACCACACGGGCTGGCTACCGTGCTGGCTATGCACCCTAGCATCAGACAACGACGTAGAAGAAAAGGTGGAATATACTAGGAGGGCACACGTCGGAGACACTAGGTAAGGTGCTCTTCCCCAAATGGCTCACACTACGGAAGAGAAATTTTGGAATGGAGGTCAAACCCCAGAGGGGGACCAAGGAATGCCAAAAGGAGGAGATGATTACGCAACAAAGCCAGAGTGTAAAACCAACAGAACCAGGAGGATAGCGGGGGCCAACATAAGCAAGGACACCAATAGAGGGAGAGGAGAGGGCGAGGGGAAAGGGGTATGGAGGGGAAAGGAGGGGAAGGGAAAGGAAATGCAGCCCGGGAGAGAAAGAAGGCTGCAATGGCTCGGGGCCCCGTGCTCGCCACGCACGTATCCACAAAAGAGTTGTGGACCCCCTGGGGGGTTAAAAGAGAACACCTATAGTGAAACAAAGTCATTTTAGCATCGACTAAATGAGTGTAAATATTCCAAAAATGATGCAAGAGGTCGTTAGAAAGCTAGCCGCAAGAACCTTAGTCCTAAAAGGCCGATGTTCAAGGCCGATGTTCAAGGCCTCCAGTCAAGATAAGGTATTGTTTAGCTAGGATCGTAAGCTAAACAGTAGCATGCTACTCAAAATAACCCACATTCGGAAAAAGGCCATTAAGTACAGGAACGTCTAATCTGTGCGAAGCTGAGAACATCAAACTTTCAATTTACCTGTAGAAACTCGGCTGAAGAGGTTCTCTGGCACAAGAAGAAAGATCTTCACTGAACTAAACTCGACGAAAAAAAAAGTGCCGATAGACGCGAAATTTTCAGAGTCCACTCCGTACAGCCCAAAGTCAGAATTCAGCTCACTGTGAAATTATCATCAGTTCTTGCGTGTACCGTCGCGAAAATTCTGTGAGTCCTTACAATCTTGCGGCTAAATCACCGCCCAGAGAATCATAAACCTTGCCGCCGCCCCCCCCCCCCCCGCCCCTTCCCCCAGATGTTTTCTGACAACTGCTGAAAACCAAAGATGGTGGCACCTTTTATAAAGCTAATCAGTCAACTGAAGTAGGGAAAGACTTAAGATCAGGGTTTATCATCCTCATCGACGATTGGGATATTACAGACTGAATACTGAACAGGATTGGGGGAGGAGTATGACCGTGCTCTTTTTAAAGGAATCGTTTGGCATTTGCCACAGATGGCTTCGGGAGAACACGGAAAAGGGAAATCTCCAAGAGTGGACGGGTATCTGAACCGCCGTCCACCCGAATGAGTATCCAGCGTGTGAAGTCACTGAACGAAGAGAATAAGTTATTTCTCTGGGAGTAAAGGTAATTCTACATATTTAAAATACAATTGTTTGTATGTATGAAAGTTTGCGTCCACACAGTTTGGGTTTGGCTTACTTTACATTCTAACAGCTTTGCTGTTTACTCCAGTAACCGAAGAAAGTTTTATGTTGCTTAAGAACGTTTAGCCGATCTATGGATATTCACGGTGTCCATAATTAAAGTTACAGTTTCAAAACGCTATAGAAAGAGAACCAGTGGTCAGAATGACGTCAAATCTGATTAGCACATTACTGATTACTGACGTACGAGGAAACAGCATGGAGAAAAAAAAACCACCAATAGAAAGATTTAATTGGGTCGGCTACAAATGACAGATGAATCGCGATACGACGGCTATAGTTTGAACTGCACATTACACAACCCGTACTTTTTAGTGTGCATGACTGTACAAGTACGGCAGTCAACAGTTCTGACACAGGCAATTCCATGTACCACAGCAAGGACGTACCACATCGGATGGGAAACAAAAACATGTTTTTAATTGCCCTGAGGGCAAAAACCGCATAAAAAAAGGGAAAATGACATCCGTTTCTAATTTTCGTGAGATTGGCGCAAGACGTGTTCAGTATGCTGTCCACCGTTTTCGGTCACAAGTTGACTTCAAGAAACAGCACGTTGCACAAGAGATCGGCGAATCTCGGGGGTCACGTTCAAAATGCGTTGCGCAGTGTTTGGCTTCAATTCAGCTACGTTCTTAACAGGAGCACTGAACACAACATTTTTCAGATAATCCCACAACCATAAGTCACATGGATTAAGACAGGTGATCTGGACCATCAAGCTGTAGGAAAATGACGGCCGAGAATTATAGCATTTCCGAAATGCCTCCGCAGCAGCCGCTTCACTCACTGTGCAAAGCACGGAGGAGCGCCATTTTTCATAAAAATGATACTACTAACAAATCCACGCTGTTGAAGGGTTGGAATGACGTTAGTGTGCTAAGGACTAATAGCGTTTACTAGTTACCGTACAGGTAACACGACCCGCAGTATTCAACTCCTAGTAAAAATACAGAACCAACGCCGTCAACTCGCACCAGACAACCGGCTATGAGGAACGCAGTGGTACCAACTAATGTGCGTGCGGATTTTCTGTTTCTCATTTTCTGCAGTTCTGCGTACTGAAATAGCTTTGGAGATGGAAATGGGCTTCGTTTTTTCCACATAAGGTTCCATGGCCATTCATTGTCCACTTCCATGAGAGCAAGAAATTCCTGAGCAAACGTTTGTCTTGCTGGCGAGTCAGTAGGAAGCAACTCCTGAACATTGGTGATTTTGTGCAGACAGCAATGGAGTATGTTTCGTAGTATTTTATGACCTTGCTCGAAGACATGTCCAACGTTCGGGGAATTCCACGTGCACTGCGTGTTTGCACACCACCGCTCGACCTTCCTGCAATGTTGTGGCCAGTTCTTCTACAGACGTCGGATCAACTGCTTTCCTCCCTCTGCCACACTGCACTGAAAAAGGACAGGTCTTTTCGAGTTTTGTAAGAATTTTCTCCATAACCTTACTAGACGTCGGATAAGTACCTTGTTTCATATCGTTGGGTGTCCGAACTACTCCAGGGCTACTGACGCATTGTCACCGATCTTGTAGAACTCCTTTATCAGCAGCGTGAACCTTCATGGAGTTAGTCATGCTGGGCGTCTCGGACGTAAACTGAGGAACAGCCGTGTCCCGCACATCTATTGGTGTGCATATTCTGACGTTTACAGCCTCTGTTGGTCTTTTTTTTGTTTTTTTTTGTTCCGTGACGTTCCCCTCTGCGTGAATAATTTGCTGTTCAAATCTGACATTCTGGGCAGTGGTTCTCTTTCTACAGCGTTCTGAAACTGGAACTTTAATAATTATGGACACCTTGTACGTAGGTGCACGAATGATATATGGAGAGTGAAAGGGGAAAACGTTTCAACTGCCAAATCTCACTTTTGTCAGATGAAAGAAAGACCAATGTATCTTCGTATATGTAATTTATTCGTATCTAAAACTTGAGAAGATTTTCTTATAACGCAGAATTATGCTGCCCACCTCATCACTGCAAAAGATGAGACAAATTAGAAAACAAACTATTTATTAAGAACGTTCGAAATGCCACACCAGGGAACTGACTGGCTGACTCGAAGTGCCAGTCAGAAATTTTTGTTCCTAGTGGCATTAATACAGAGGTACTACGTTTTATTTCTGATAATATATAACACAAGCACAGAAATATTATAACTAGTAGAACTGTAGTAATTATTTCTCATTTGTTTTACATTTTTCTTTTACAAGAAAACAGTAAAATTAAATTCATGAAAAAAAATCTCTGAGTGTTGACGTCTGCTTATTAGAAAACTCCAGATTTGGGATAAGATGTTATAATGCTTACTGTAAAACATCGTCAACAGTTCTTTCTATTTTGCAACTGATAAAGATGGGTGGAAATTATCTTGATCGTGTTGACCATCTCAGCTGATTGACACTAATACAAGTGGTCAATGAAAACGACCACAGCTGGCTTAATACACAGTTTATTGTGTTACGACCGGATGTCGTTCTTAGATGATCATTATCAGGTTGCCTGAGAGTTGTGCCAGTGTCATGATGTAAATGGTCTTCATATGTGACGTCATAGATATAATCTGGAAACCATAATCACAAACATCCTGCCAACTGCCTAGCAACCTGGCACGGCAGAATGTTTGTTGTCATTGTTTCCAGATTATATGTACAACGTCACATATGAAGACCATTTACATAATACTGGCACAACTTGCAGGGAACCTGTTGATGATTTGACAACGGAACCGGTCGTAACACAATAAATTGTGTATTAATCCAACTGTGGTGTGTGTTTCTTTAATTACTGATGTTAAACATGGATAGTATTTCCGATGAGGCAGAGGACGGCATACATCTACAATGGTCTCTCCTTTTTTAAATACATTTGACAGTTTTCCATTGTTCTGTTTCAGAATAATATTTTAATACCTATTTGAAATGAATGATTGAAACACACTGGTCACGCTGCATTTGGAGATTTTATATTGACAACAATATTTCAGCAGCATCCTTAAAATCAAAGAACTCAGTTGCATGTGTTGGAATGGCATTTGAAAATCCTGAGGAAAACATTGCTTGCCGTGAATGTGCCTTCTAGTAATGAATATTTGAAACATTTTCTCCACGATTTAACACTGCGAACAAGTCTAGACACATGTAATGGATTAACGAGAACACAATACGACTAAAAACGCGTTTTTTTAAAAAAGAAATTGCACTTACAAAGAGTGGAAAAGGAAAAGTTCTTTTTACCGAAAATGGATGATATTTATGCATGGCGTTTTTAATCTGGAACCCACCGGAAATTATTCAATCTCGAGGCAGCTTGTGCCATTAATTTATGCCCTTTTTACTACTGACGCAAGAACCATGGGAATACTGTATTAATACAAACTAACCGACTATGTGATCATATTATAGCTGAAGACTGCGGGTACGAAGGTCATTCTAGATCCAACACTAGATCATTTGAAACTTCCTGGCAGATTAAAACTGTGTGCCGGACCGAGACTCGAACTCGGGACCTTCGCCTTTCGCGGGCAAGTGCTCTACCAACTGAGCCACCCAAGCGCGACTCACGACCCGTCCTCACAACTTTAATTCCGCCAGTACCTCGTCTCGGACGGGTCGTGAGTCGTGCTTGGGTGGCTCAGTTGGTAGAGCACTTGCAAAGGTCCCGAGTTCGATTCTCGGTCCGGCACACAGTTTTAAGGTCGGGACACACACGTCCGGGCCGTGTCAGGGCCGAGCGTCGGACGAGTGACGGCCGTACTCCGGTCCGTTCCTGCAGGGGCCACACATGACCGGGGCACGTCCGTGTGTCTGTTGTTCCTTGTAGTGACCCGGACGCGGTGAGCTGTGTTTCTGTTTGTGAAAGCTGTAAAACATGTTCACTAATTTTCGTAATAGTGAATTAGGACTTATAGCACTTGCTTTAGACGAAGAGGAAAACGAACGAAGGCAAACAAGAAGAAGAAAATTATGGATCCACAGTGCCTGGAAAACAAGACCAGTACAGGGAGAGTTTCGAACACTATTTTCTCACCTCGTAGATGATGAGACTAAGTTTTATGAATATTTTAGGATGACGCAGTACACCTTCTGTGAACTTTTAAAGAAACTAGAACCAAGGCTGAGAAAAAATGACACGTTCTGGAGAGTATCAGTTTCACCCAAAGAACGACTGGCTGTTTTTTTACGGTAGGTTAAAGAAAAGTACACAGAACACAAATAAATAAGAAGTTTTAAGGACAGCATTTTTATTTTATTACTTTAGTAATTGAAAGATAAATACATAAGTTAGTAAATAATACAGTTAAATTTCTACTATCCTAAGAAAAACAAATGAGGACTATTCAGTGAATTAGTTTCTGAAGCTGATGAGTATGCAGGGGAACTTGGAGGATGATGGCTTTGGTTATTTATATACGAATTGTGCGAATCCCTTTGCAGGTCCAAAAGCTGCTGTGTAGGTTCTGTTGACTCGTTTCCCACAGGTGAAGGATATGGTGTTGAAACAGATTTTGCTGAGGAATTGGAGGATGATGGAGTGAATTGATGGACTGATACGTCATTCATGAGTTGCTTCAGTTCAAAGTCTTGTACAATTGAAAAAATCCTACTTTTAGCTTGATGAAACAGTAGTGGATGCAATGATTTTAGGGCTGGTGCTATACCAGCCAAAAAAGCATCAACTGGGTTTTGTATATCTCTCTGTTTTTCAGCTTTTTTTCTTCCAAAATGTAAGCCATGAACTGGCTTGATGCAGATTCTTGTGGTTTAACCTCACGCTGAAATTTTCGTTTCAGTGGTGGTTTCATAAACGTGTTCTTCTTTGAAGTGACGGACGAATGAGCTGAGGGCGTCTGGGAATGCCGAGTGCGCTCTATCAAATTCTCTGTTTCACTATCCTGGGTTTTAATGATCCATTCTTCATCTGCAATGTCTTCTTGTGTAGACACTTTTTCGTTTTCAACAATCGACTGCTCCTCTTGGGAATCTGTATTTGATTCTTGTTTATGCTCATTATTGTCTTGCGTGTAAGGAACATTGGAAACTGTTTCTCGTTCTACCATGTAAGGTAGCAGGAACGTTAAGAGATCTTCATACTTGTATTTATGTTGATGAACAGCAGCTTGTCCTGAAGCAGTTTTCCTTTTCTGCAAGGTCTTCCTTAGTTGGTCACGAATAGATGCCCATTTTTTTTTTTGCATTCCTCTATTCCACCTGTAGCAAAAATATTTTAAATCGCGTATTTATATTACAATGTTTAAAATGCTGCAAATATTTTATAGATTATACAGTATTTCTCATCTTATACATTCAATTTTTTTCAGGTTCCTTGCTACAGGAGATTCCTTTAAAACTATTTCCTTCAGCTACAGGTTGGGAAAATCCACAGTTGCAGCTATCGTCCATGACACCTCTAGAACAGTTATCGATTTATTGTTAGAAGAGGTGATGCCTGTGCCGAATGAAGAAAAATGGAATGCTATAGCTGAGGAGTTTTGGACAAAATGGCAGTTTCCAAACTGCATTGGATCTTTAGATGGAAAGCACGTAACAATACAGGCTCCAAACAACTCAGGAAGTCTCTATTGGAATTACAAAAAAACATATTCCATTGTGCTTCTTGCTCTGGTTGACCCATGTTATAATTTTATTGCAATAGACGTGGGAGCGTACGGAAAAAACTCTGATGGAGGCATTCTAGTAAATTCAAATCTTGGAAAGTCATTGGAAAACAATACGCTTAGCGTCCCAAAGAGTAAAACTTTACCCGGAACTGATGTTGAACTTCCAATGGTAATTGTAGGCGATGAAGCTTTCCCTCTCAAAACATACTTGATGCGACCATATCCTGGCAGGAACTTAACAAATGACAAGGCTATATTTAATTATCGTTTGAGTCGGGCAAGAAGAATATCCGAAAATGCATTCGGTATATTGCAACAGAAATTTCGAATATTTAGAAGAATCCTTCAGGGAGATCCGAATAACCTTACAATGATTGTGACGGCTGCGTGTGTACTGCACAACTTTATTCGAAAAATGGAAGGTTATAGGGTGCCCGAACAGAGGATGGATCAAACGGAAACTGCTGAGGGATCCGGAAGTTCATCAAATCTTCGAAACCTACCTCGAATTCGTGGGAGATCAACAGATGCTGCATTTGCTGTACGAGAACAACTCAAAAAATTCCTGAACTCTCCACAAGGGACTGTGGAATGGCAAGAACATGTCGCCTTGGCGATATAACGATGACATAAACCAAACATCTGTTTGTAAAATAAAAAGTAAATAAATATCTTTCGGGTATTAAAACTTGTATAGTTTTTATCTTACCTTTGGCTTGTAGATCTGTTGCAATTGTCTTCCAAACTCTTGTCTTTGTACTCGATATTCCTGTAGTTCTCACTTCCCTGATCGTAAAGAACAGGAAACTTACGAACTTCCTCTATTAGTCGTTCCACATCCATGTTTTGTACACACAACAGTTTTGCGCAGTTGCACAGCTCACAAGACAACCCCACCGTCAGGCCGTGTCCGTCACGTGAAAATTTAAACACGGCGAATCCCGCCCGGCCCGGCCCCGGCCCGTTGACGTTCCCCGTGCACGGCCCGGTCAAGTGGGGCCCGCTGCATTTGTTTTAATGTTGTATTTCGTAGTCCGGGTGACGGCCGATACTCGGACGTGTCTCGGCACAGACACGGTCCTGACATGTGTGTCCCGACCTTTAATCTGCCACGAAGTTTCATATCAGCGCACACTCCGCTGCAGAGTGAAAATCTCATACTAGATCATTTGCTCAAAGCTGACAGAAGGGTCAGCCATCGTATTTTTTTTTAAGTGTCTCAGTCAAAGGTGAAACATTGAAACCACAATAGCCTACGATTAGGAAGGCTGCCGGGGATTTTCAACACAGGACGAGATCAACGTCTTAATCCTACGACCCTTGTTTCCTTCAGTATAAGGACTGGCTGCATGGAGATAACAGAGGACAAACTTGAGCATCTTATTTCAGTTGACAGAGGCTTCACAACAAATATGGTGCGGAGAACCAATAGAAGAGTTATTTTCTTCAAAATAACTTGAAAACAATGACGTTGAAATCGACTACACATTTTTTTAAAAAATGTTCTCTTGAATTAGAGCTGCCCACCTGACTACTATTACTGACAAACTACGTAAAAATTGCAACACTGCAAAAAATTACAAAATATAAGAAACGCAAACCGGGGTATATAATACAAATATCTATAATTACAAGTCGTTAAGTGAACTGCTCTCTCTCTCTCTCTCTCTCTCTCTCTCTAAATATATACACACTGTACTCTTCAGGAAGGAGATGCAGATTTTTAAATTTTATGCAAACTACAAAAGACAGAAACACTTGACAGGGAAACGATCAAAGTTTTATCAACTCACTATCAGGAATAAAGAAGGGTTTCAGAGCTACAGACAGGGACGAATCGATGTTCGACAGTCTCCAAACCGATCACGGTGGGGAGTTTTACAATACGTATTTCAAGACCGTGATGCAGCGGTATGGAATACATCACTTCTCAACATTCACTCACCTGAAGGCAAGTATCGTGGAGTGTCTGAACAGAACAATAAAAGGCCTAGAGTGGATGCGTTTTAACCTTTGCGGCTCATACAAATGTACAGATATTCTCCCAGAAATAATTGCTCAGTACAATCGAACTAAACATACCACAATAAAAATGAGACCAATTGATGTTCGTGATACTGGAATCGTGGATACAGTGCACTATCGCATTAAAATGCAGGATCCACGCAGACAGAATTTTAATGTGGGTGATTTGGTACGTATCTCAAAACACAAGACAGCGTTTGAAAAATGATACCTACTGAACTGCTCTAGAGCGATATTTACAGTTTCAAAGGTGCAAAGAACGAATCCTAGAACTTATATATTGAAGTATAGTAAAGGCGAAGAAATTGCAGGCTGCTTCTACACCGAGGAGTTACAGAAAAGCTCAGAATCGGATGTTTTTCTTGTGGAGAGAGTCATAAGACGTCGTGGAAATAAAACACTAGTCACATGGCTTGGTTTTCCTGCTACACAAAACACTTGGATTGATGCCGACGATTTGCTATATAATGGGTGCGCATAGGCCACAACCACTGCAGTAGCATAACATGCGTGCTAGGAGACGCATTAGAGGTGGTGGTGTTATTCTAGACAAACTGGCAGTGGAATTACACATCCCTTTGTATAACTATAAGCTTCAGAAACACTTGGCACGAGGTGATAAGGGGGTTAATCTGTTCGACGAAGCGTGTACAGAGCATGAAATTGCATACGCTGCAAATAAAGATCTATCAAGTAGTCACATTGTACATAGGATTTTAGCTGATAAGGCTAAGGCGATACGGAGAAGAAAGGATATTGGTATAGGTCAACACATCGCGGTATTTGCTGTTGATAAAACCAAGCGAGTAAAAGTTAAATTGAGTTTAGGTGTGATGAATTTCAAGCGAGTTATGAATGCTGCACGTTGTGCACAGAAGAAGAAGGACAAGGGCGGCAAGCAGAACTGTTTGAAGAACTGTATCCTGACAGCGACGTATGCAGCTAAAAACGCCCTGAATCAGAAAGATGCCGGAGTAAGAAGAGGATCCGTTTAACCACATCGAGTTCTACCAATACTCAAAACATCTGGCGGTTTTCTTCCATTTCTCATCCCGGCCCTCTCCACGCTCTCCGCGGTAGGATCCCTCGCTGGTGGTGCTAGAACTATCGTTCGAACGGTTAAGAACGCGCTAAACTACCAAGCGCAGTCGGAAGAGGCAAGAAGACATAACTGCATGACGGAAGCCACAGCCATAGGAAAAGGACTATACTTTAAACCATACAGGAAAGGGCTTGGTCTATTCACAAATAATAATAAGAAAATAATAAAATTCTTTCTAGAACTAGCAGAAAATAGCAAAATACACAAAGCAATCACTCATATAAATACATCGGCTACACCACTGCAATTTCATAACCACTTCTACAACCCTTTAGATCACATAACATCAACAGACAAGAAGAAAGTAAATTGGAAAAAGAAAACACTACATAGCAAGCACCCGTATCATCTAACACAGCCACACATCGATCAAGACCCATCCAACACATGGCTAAGAAAAGGCAATATATACAGTGAGGCGGAAGGATTCATGATTGCAATACAGGATCAAACAATAGATATTACAGCAAGCATATTATTAAAGATCCCAATACTACAACAGACAGATGCAGACTTTGCAAACAACAAATAGAAACAGTAGATCACATCACAAGCGGATGTACAATACTAGCTAGTACAGAATACCCCAGAAGACATGACAATGTAGCAAAAACAATACATCAACAACTTGCCATACAACAAAGTAATAAAACAACACGTTCCCACATACAAGTATGCACCACAAAATGTACTGGAGAATGATGAATACAAATTATACTGGAACAGAACCATTATAACAGATTAAACAACACCACACAACAAACCTGACATCATACTCACCAATAAAAAGAAGAAATTAACACAACTAATCGAAATATCCATACCCAATACAACAAATATACAGAAGAAAACAGCAGAAAAAATTGAAAAATACATCCAACTGGCTGAGGAAGTCAAGGACATGTGGCATCAGGATAAAGTTGACATTATACCAATTATACTATCAACTACAGGAGTCATACCACACAATATCCACCAGTGCATCAACGCAATACAGCTACATCCAAACTTATATATACAACTACAGAAATCTGTAATTATTGATACATGTTCAATTACCCGAAAGTTCCTAAATGCAATGTAACATACGAGGGCAGTTCAATAAGTAATGCAACACATTTTTTTTCTGAAACAGGGGTTGTTTTATTCAGCATTGAAATACACCAGGTTATTCCCCAATCTTTTAGCTACACAACACTATTTTTCAACGTAATCTCCATTCAATGCTACGGCCTTACGCCACCTTGAAATGAGGGCCTGTATGCCTGCACGGTACCATTCCACTGGTCGATGTCGGAGCCAACGTCGTACTGCATCAATAACTTCTTCATCATCCGTGTAGTGCCTCCCACGGATTGCGTCCTTCATTGGGCCAAACATATGGAAATCCGACGGTGCGAGATCGGGGCTGTAGGGTGCATGAGGAAGAACAGTCCACTGAAGTTTTGTGAGCTCCTCTCGGGTGCGAAGACTTATGTGAGGTCTTGCGTTGTCATGAAGAAGGAGAAGTTCGTTCAGATTTTTGTGCCTACGAACACGCTGAAGTCGTTTCTTCAATTTCTGAAGAGTAGCACAATACACTTCAGAGTTGATCGTTTGACCATGGGGAAGGACATCGAACAGAATAACCCCTTCAGCGTCCCAGAAGACTGTAACCATGACTTTACCGGCTGAGGGTATGGCTTTAAACTTTTTCTTGGTAGGGGAGTGGGTGTGGCGCCACTCCATTGATTGCCGTTTTGTTTCAGGTTCGAAGTGATGAACCCACGTTTCATCGCCTGTAACAATCTTTGACAAGAAATTGTCACCCTCAGCCACATGACGAGCAAGCAATTCCGCAAGGATGGTTCTCCTTTGCTCTTTATGGTGTTCGGTTAGACAACGAGGGACCCAGCGGGAACAAACCTTTGAATATCCCAACTGGTGAACAATTGTGACAGCACTACCAACAGAGATGTCAAGTTGAGCACTGAGTTGTTTGATGGTGATCCGTCGATCATCTCGAACGAGTGTGTTCGCACGCTCCGCCATTGCAGGAGTCACAGCTGTGCACGGCCGGCCCGCACGCGGGAGATCAGACAGTCTTGCTTGACCTTGCGGCGATGATGACACACGCTTTGCCCAACGACTCACCGTGCTTTTGTCCACTGCCAACGCCTATGAATATCTGAGATGCCCTGGTTTTCCGCCAAAAGAAACTCGATCACTGCCCGTTGTTTGCAACGCACATCCGTTACAGACGTCATTTTAACAGCTCCGTACAGCGCTGCCATCTGTCGGAAGTCAATGAAACTATACGAGACGAAGCGGGAATGTTTGAAAATATTCCACAAGAAATTTCCGGTTTTTTCAACCAAAATTGGCCGAGAAAAAAATGTGTTTTATTACTTACTGAACTGCCCTCGTATACCGTACAGTTAAAGGAAGTCACGCTTGATCAAGGTCCGCGTCACTTTCATTTTTGACCAGACATAACGTCTGAGAAGAGAAAGAATAATAATACTAATAATAATAAAAGCATTAGCGGTCCTATCAGATCGACCACTCACAAATACTGACCATCTTAAGTTTGTTTCTAACAAATTCAACATAACAAGATTCCGTGGGGTGTTTATGCGGGATACATTACCGAAGACTGTGGAAAACTGGCGAATGTGGCATTGTGAATTTAGATGTTGCTGGAGGCCCCGACACCTACTGGGTATCATATGTTATGAAAAATGCGGACACCGTCTACTATTTAGACTCATTTGGTGACTTGCAACCGCCAGAAGCATTACAACGATACTCCACTCACAGAAGACGCGTGTTCTACAATTAACGGCGCTATCAGGACTTTAATACATATCACTGTGGACATCAATGCATCATGTTTCTCTTGACGTTTGCAAAGAAGAAGAAGAACAAGAAGAAAAAGAAGCATGCTATGTAAGTAGGAGATTTAAACATTCCTTCATCACTTAAGGTTCTGGATTAGACGTGGGGACGGGGGGGGGGGGGGGGGGAGAGGGGGCTGTTGCTCCCGAAGTAGGTGGTGCAGGAGCAACAGGAAGGGAAATGCCGAAGCCCCCCCCCCCCCCCCCCAACAAGGGGGCAGGTGTAGTCCGGCTCTGAGAGGTGACCTGGGTTGGCGGAGCTGATGGTGGCAGAACTGTTGTAGTGGCGGTATAAGATGATGTCATACATACAGGATGCAGGCGTTCAAATTTTCTCTTAGCCTCAGTGTAGGTCAGTCTGTCCAGGGACTTTTAATTCATGATCTTCCTTTCTTTCTGGAGAATCCTGCAGTCAGGCGAGCAAGGCGAATGGTGCTCTCCACAGTTGACACAGATGGGAGGCGGGGCACATTGAGTATTGGGGTGTGATGGTCGCCCACAATCGCGGAATGTGACACGAAGTACAGCGGGAAGACAAATGGCTGAACTTCCAGCACTTAAAGCACCACATCGGGGGAGGGATATAGGTCTTTACATCACACCGGAAAACCATCACCTTGACCTTCTCGGGCAATGTAGCACCCTCACGCCAAGATGAAGGCACCAGTGGCAACCTGATTGTCCTTCAGACCCCACTGGACACGCAGAACGAAATGTACACCTCGCCGCTCTAAATTGGCGCGCTGCTCATTGTCAGACTGCAAAATAAGGTCCCTGTGAAATATGATACCCTGGACTACATATAAGCTCTTATGGGGGGTAATGGTTACAGAAACATCCCCCAGCTTGTCACAAGCGAGTAACTCCCGTGACTGGGCAGAGGATGCTGTTTTGATCAAGACTAACCCAGATCTCATTTTGGACAAGCCCTCCATCTCCACAAACTTGTCCTCTAAATGCTCAACAAAAACTGAGGTTTCATTGTCATGAAAGATTCACCATCAGTTCTCCAACATACAAGGTACTGGGGCGAATAAGATCTGCTGCCATCCTAGGCCTGATGTTCCTCCCATGGTGTGGCCAAGGAGGGGAATGTTTTAGAGCCGTACTTCTGTGCTTTGAATTGAGCTCATGGTGACTTAGAGACTGCTGGTGTTTCACCACCAGCAAGAGATGAGGGACTACGCTTCAACGCATGTCTTCTGCCCTGATGCCACCCACTCCGACCAGGGGACCTCTCCACGGGCGCCACCAAGCCACAGCAAAGGCCACCTGGCAGGATGGCCATTGCTGGGAGTCGCGATGCCCCAGGGGGATGGGCATCTACCCCTTGGCATTCGTGGGAGTTAACAGTGCAGACATCAGGAGAGCGACCCTGTGTGGTCAGGGAGCTACAACCAACAGGGTACATGGCGGCCCCACCACAATGGACTGGCTACCATGCTGGATATCAGGTGCACAGAAGTCCATGGTCATCTTCGACACAGAAATCGACACTGCATAGTGCATGGTGGAAAGCACACCCATATAGGTATCCTCTCCCAAGAGATGGAGAATGGGCAGGACTGCAATTCTACGACGAGAAAGTGGGCTAAAGCTCTCAATGCACGATGGACATGATGCACCTTGTAAGGCGCCCTTACCGAATTGGCTCACTCTTCGGGAAAATTTTGAAGAATGGAGATCAAACCCTACAGGGAACCATCACATGAAGGCCAAAAGGAGTGAAACTCCTTTTAATCGCCTCGTATGACAGGCAGGAATACCTCGGGCCTATTCTAACCCCCGGGCCTGCAGGGGGCCGTGAAGAATGGTCTGCCATTCCCCAAGAAACCTTTCAGCACCCAGGTGAACGTATGCCTGCGAGAGTGGAAACTGTCATCAACGCTTAGAGTGGGTCAACATCATATTGAATTCCAGCATTACAGATGGAGGGCGCCACGAACTTTTAAGTCATTTTCAGCCAGGTGTCTGGATACTTTTGATCACATATATACCAAGTGTGGAAGTATGGAACAGGAATTTGGTTGCAATAATTACTCGTCTGTTGTCAGAAACTAAGGAACAATGTTTTATTCGAAATAGTCTCCATTGCTATTTATACATTTCCCCCACTTCTCTGGAAGGCTACGAATGCCATAACAAAAAAAAAAAAAAAAAAAGTTCTTCTTTTGAAGCGAACCAGTGTAGATCACATAACTAATGAGGAGGTAATGAATAGGATTGGGGGGGGGGGGGGAGAGAAGTTTGTGGCACAGCTTGACTAGAAGAAGGGATCGGTTGGTAGGACATGTTCGAAGGCATCAAGGGATCACCAATTTAGTATTGGAGGGCAGCGTGGAGGGTAAAAATGCTAGAGGGAGACCAAGAGATGAATACACTAAGTAGATTCAGAAGGATGTAGGCTGCAGTAGGTACTGGGAGATGATGAGGCTTGCACAGGATAGAGTAGCATGGAGAGCTGCATCAAACCAGTCTCAGGACTGAAGACCACAACAACAACAACAACAACAACAACAACAGTCAGCGAGCCATTTTCGTACATTTTCATACCAATTGTTCAGCGAGATCGTGTCCCATTGATGCATGCCCTAGTATTTCCCAACTGAACGCCCCGATCGTTTCCCTGACCCGTTTTGCTGTGTATGATGGGGCGTTATCATGGAGCAATATGACTGTGTTTCCTTTTACCATATTACGGTCGTTTTTCACGTAATGCTCTATTTGAATAGATCATTTTCTGTTGGTAGCGATCAGTACCAATGGTTTCACCAGGTTTTAGCAGCTCATAACAGATGACAGCCTTCTGACCCTACTGAACGCAGAGCATTGTCTTCTTTCCAAAGCGATTTGATCTTGCAGTGGATGCCTATGGTTTGCCTGGATTCATCCATTATTTTCGACGCTTAGGATTCTCAAAATATACCCATTTTTCATTGTCGGTCACTATTCGATGGAGAAACGACTTTCGTTTTTATCTGGCGAGCAGCATTTCACAAGTGATCTTTCGGAACGCATTTTCCCACTTTCTGCACCTTTCCCATAGCTTTCAGCCGGAGCGAAACGGCTTTCTGCGTCGCATTCAATTGTTCCTCGAGTTCCTGTAGAATTCGAGTATCATCTTCATGCAATAAGGCCAGCAATTTGTTTTGTTGTCTTCGAACTTTTTCAGTGGTTTCCCGCGCTCGTCGTTTCTCACCATCAAAGTCACCACTTTGGAATTTTTTGAACCACTCGAAACACTGTTTTCCCCAAGAGCATGTTTGCCGAAAGCTTCGACAAGCAATCGATGCGATTTTGCAGCAATTGTCTTCAAATGATAACAGAATATCAATGCTGTCCGCAAATCTTAGTTCGTAGGCACAGAACTCGACATGTTTACGTGTTTGAAACTGATACCGATGTATGGAACTTGGGTTACTGTGTGGTGACATTCGTCGTCTGCCGTTACAGGAAGCAAATGGCGCTGCAGACGCAGTCTCATGGGCCCTACACTGGCGGCTAGCACCATCTATAGGGAAATTCCGGTTTCATACTCCTACACCTGGTGTATATATTTTGACTCGGCATATTAAATTCACTTGGTAAGTTCAATTTTGAATTTTTTTTCTAAAAAATTGTGACCCATTCCTGCCCCAAGCAGCGTGATTACCCGAACAATTTAAACAAAATGGTTCAAATGGCTCTGAGCATTATGGGACTTAACATCGGAGGTCATCAGTCCCCTAGAACTTAGAACTACTTAAACCTAACTAACCTAAGTACATCACACACATCCATGTCCGAGGCAGGATTCGAATCTGCGACCGCAGCGGTCGCGCGGTTCCAGACTGAAGCGCCTAGAACCGCTCGGCCACTAAGGCCGGCTTTAAATAAAAGTTTGATAACTGCTCCGCGGGGGTTTTTCCTACATTTCCGGAAGGCTATCTGGCTATTGCACACTGCTGCGACGTGACCATATCTTTGACATTTACTGTCTAAGAAATAAGGTCAGTCTGCGCTTTGTAGCGTGCGAATGGAATGTTAAGTTGAAGGCAGCAGTCTTCTGCAGCTCATAATTCACTCTCTTAATCATATTTTTAACTTTTAATTAATTTTATTCGTATCTTCAACCTTAGGGTTCTGTAATTTGCCCCAGGCATAGGCTGTGGACACTCACGCTGTATCAGAGACTTATCGTTAATGATCTTCTCTCGACAGTTCCGTTAAATGATTGCGCAAATTTTCAAGAGTATACTACACTGTAATATTAGATTACTGTAGCTGCGCGGACAGCGCGACAATTTGCTAACTGAGGTGGCCAGGGTTCGATTCTCGGCCGGGTCGAAGATTTTCTCTGCTCGAGGACCTGGTGTTTTATAACTGACATTCCATTGTTGAAATGGCAGTGTGGGCACGTCCGGACAGCCAATAAATTGGAGAGGGAAAAAAAAAAGAATTTTCGTATGAGCTCTGATTTTCTCGTCATGGTCATTTCGCGAGGCATATGTGGAACTAATGTATTACCCGACTCTTCTTCGAACGTACGGTCTCGGAATTTCAATAGTAAATCCCTCTGTGATAATGCAACCTATGTCTCGTAGCGACTGCCATAAAGAGCCAGGACGAAGCATCCTGCACTTTGTTGGATCTTCTCTACCTCTTCTGTCAATCCTGCTTGGTAAGGGTCCAGACTGATTAACAATACTCAACAATCGCTCGAACAACTACTTTGCAAGAGACTTCTATCATCGATGAATTACACTTGTTCTACCAGTGAACCTCGGCCTGAAATCTGCTTTTCCTACACCAGCTTTTTGTGGTCCTTCCATCTGAGGTAGCTCCGTATTGTTACTCATAAGTGAATCCTCCCGCTAAGAGCTGCCAATGTGACAGAGAGAAAGAAATTCTCTGTCCTTGATTTAGGGAAGATACTTATTATGATGCGAAAAGTGGCCATTGGACCTAAATAACGAAAAGGGTGAGCTCACTCGTATGACTACTAAAAGGAATGTGTTAAATTTAGATTACACGACAAATGAAACAACTCTTAAGGCTGTCAATTCAAGTAAACACTTAGGGATAACGATTGCAAATAACAGCCTGGAACGATCTCACAGAAAATGTGAGGAAGGCGAACCAAACACTGCGTTTTATTGGCAGAAGATGCGACACTGCCTACATTTTGCTTGTTGTCCGCCATCTGCTAGACTGCTACAGTCTGACGGGGGACATCGAAGAAGTTCAAATAAGGGCATCGCGTTTTGCACTATCGCGAAATAGGAGAGAGTGTGTCTCGGACATGATACGTGAATTGGGATGGAGAATCATTAAAACAAAGGCGTTCTCCATCGTGGCGAGATCTTTTCACAAAATTTCAATCTACAACTCTCACCTTCGAATGCTTTTGATGACGCCCACCATACGGAGAAATAATCGTCGTAATAAAATAACTCTGAGCTTGCACGGAAAGATGTAAGTGCTCGTTTTTCCATCGCGCTGTTCTACTGTGGGACGGTTGGTTGGTTGGTTGGTTTGGGGGGGTTAAAGGGACCAGACTGCTACGGTCATCGGTCCCTTGTTCCAAAGACAAAGAACACCCACAGAGAATAAAAACGAGGAACAGAAGAGATCACAGACGATACAGAACAAGAGAAACAGACAAGGACAAAACAAAACGAACTAAAACCACACAGAGCGTGACGGTGGTTGGCCGACCATAGAAAGAAATAAGGAAAAGCCAACCATTTAGAAACACATTAAAAAATCAGTGTAAAATCATAGGCCAAAGGCCAGAATCAACACAAAACGAGAAAATAAAACAGAAACACTCAGAGTAAATGATAAAATCCCCCTGCCCGAATAAAACGTAAAACTAAGTCAGCCATAGTGGAGTCGTCTGTTAAAAGGGCAGAGAGCGTAGCAGGCAGCGCAAATGTCTGCCTGACCACAGCTAAAAGGGGGCAGGCCAGCAAAATGTGGGCCACTGTCAAAGCTGCCCCGCAGCGACATAGAGGAGGGTCCTCCTGGCGCAGTAAAAAACTGTGTGTCAGCCGGGAGTGGCCAATGCGGAGCCGGCAAAGAACTACTGAGTCCCTGCGAGTGGCTCGATGACCGCCACACAGCCGTCGTCTCCTTGACAGCACGGAGTTTATTGCGCATTGGCAGTTCGCGCCATTCATCGTCCCATAGCGCCAAGATTTTGCGGCGGAAGACTGCCCGCAAATCAGTCTCTGGGAGGCCAACGTCCAGAGATGGCTTACTGGTGGCCTCTTTCGCCAGGCGGTCTACATGTTCGTTACCCGGGATACCGACATGACCGGGGGTCCACACAAAGACCACAGAGCGGCCGCAACAGGCGAGAGTATGCAGAGACTCGTGGATAGCCATCACCAAACGAGAACGAGGGAAACACTGGTCGAGAGCTCGTAAACCGCTCAGGGAATCGCTACAGATAACGAAGGACTCACCTGAGCAGGAGCGGATATACTCTAGGGCACGAAAGATGGCGACCAGTTCAGCAGTGTAAACGCTGCAGCCATCCGGTAAGGAACGTTGTTCGGAAAGGTCCCCTAGAGTGAGCGCATATCCGACACGACCAGCAACCATCGAACCGTCAGTGTAAACAACACCAGAGCCCTGATACGTGGCCAGGATGGAATAAAAGCGGCGGCGGAAGGCCTCTGGAGGGACTGAGTCCTTAGGGCCCTGTGCCAAGTCGAGCCGAAGGCTAGGGCGACGAACACACCATGGGGGTGTATGCAAAGTAGCCCGGAAAGGAGGTGGAACAGTGAAACCCTGGAGCCCAGAGAGAAGCTCTTTGACGCGGACCGCTATTGTACAACCAGACCGGGGCCGACGTTCTGGCATACGGACGACCGACCGCGGGAACAGGAGGCGATAGTTTGGATGCCCGGGCGAGCTTAGAACATGGGCAGCATAAGCGGCCAGCAAACGTTGGCGTCGGAACCGCAGTGGAGGTACACCTGCCTCCACTAGTACGCTGTCCACAGGGCTGGTGCGGAAAGCACCAGTGGAAAGGCGTATCCCGCTGTGGAGAATCGGGTCCAGCACCCGTAACGCAGATGGGGATGCTGAGCCATAAGCCAGGCTCCCATAATCCAGACGGGACTGGATTAACGCCTGGTAGAGCCGCAACAGTGTAGAGCGGTCGGCGCCCCAGCGGGTGTTGCTCAAGCATCTCAGAGCGTTTAGATGCCGCCAACACGTCTGTTTCAGCTGCCGGATATGAGGCAGCCAAGTCAACCGGGCATCGAAAACCACCCCCAAAAACCTGTGGGTCTCCACCACAACAAGGAGTTCGTCGGCAAGATAAAGCCGCGGCTCAGGATGGACTGTTCGGCGCCGGCAGAAATGCATAACGCAGGTCTTGGCTGCCGAAAACTGAAACCCATGCGCTACAGCCCAAGACTGCGCCTTACGGATAGCGCCCTGTAGCTGACGTTCAACAGCTGCTATGCCAGTAGAGCTGTAATAAAGGCAGAAGTCGTCAGCATACAGGGAAGCGGAGACAGAATTTCCCACGGCCGCAGCAAGCCCGTTAATGGCTATTAAAAACAGACAGACACTTAAAACAGAGCCCTGTGGCACACCGTTCTCCTGGACGTGGGAGGAACTATACGAGGCCGCGACTTGCACGCGGAAGGTACGACACGACAGAAAATTGCGGATAAAAATCGGCAGAGGACCCCGAAGACCCCATCCATGAAGCGTAGAAAGAATGTGATGACGCCATGTCGTATCGTACGCCTTCCGCATGTCGAAAAAGACAGCGACCAGGTGCTGACGGCGGGCAAAAGCAGTACGGATGGCCGACTCCAGACTCACCAGATTGTCGGTGGCGGAGCGGCCTTTACGGAACCCACCCTGAGACGGAGCCAGAAGGCCCCGAGACTCCAGTACCCAATGCAAGCGCCGGCTCACCATCCGTTCAAGCAACTTACAAAGAACGTTGGTGAGGCTAATGGGACGGTAGCTGTCCACCTCCAGAGGGGTCTTCCCAGGTTTCAAAACGGGGATGACAATGCCTTCCCGCCATTGCGACGGAAACTCCCCCTCGACCCAAAGACGGTTGTAAAGATCGAGAAGGCGCCGCTGGCAGTCCACTGAAAGGTGTTTCAGCATCTGACAGTGGATGTCATCTGCCCCAGGAGCGGTATCAGGGCAAGCAGCTAGGGCACTGCGAAATTCCCACTCACTGAATGGAGCATTGTAAGATTCCGGGTGGTTGCTGCAAAACGAAAGGCTCCGACGTTCCAGCCGCTCTTTAATGGAGCGGAAGGCCTGGGGGTAATTCGCAGAAGCGGAACTCATAGCAAAATGCTCTGCTAAGCGATTTGCAATGACGTCGGAGTCGGTACAAACGGCTCCATTCAGTGAGAGCGCAGGGACGCTGGCAGGGGTCCGATAGCCGTAGACGCGTCGAATCTTGGCCCAGACCTGCGAGGGAGTGACATGGAGGCCAATGGTGGACACATACCGCTCCCAGCACTCCTTCTTGCCTTGGCGGATAAGGAGGCGGGCCCGCGCACGCAGCCGTTTGAAGGCGATAAGGTGGGCTAAGGAGGGATGTCGCTTGTGACGCTGGAGCGCCCGCCGGCGATCTTTAATCGCTTCAGCGATCTCAGGCGACCACCAAGGCACAGCCTTCCGCCGAGCGGACCCAGAAGAACGGGGAATGGCAGATTCGGCGGCAGTAACGATGCCGGTGGTGACAGATTGAACCACCGCATCAATGTCATCAGTAGAGAGAGGCTCAAAAGCGGCAGTGGAGGAGAACAAATCCCAGTCAGCCTTATTCATAGCCCATCTGCTAGGGCGCCCAGAAGAGTGACGCTGTGGTAGTGACAAAAAGAGCGGAAAGTGGTCACTACCACACAGGTCGTCATGCACACCCCATTGGACAGACGGTAAGAGGCTAGGGCTACAGATGGAAAGGTCAATGGCGGAGAAGGTGCCATGCGCCACACTGAAGTGTGTGAAGGCGCCATCATTTAACAGCGAGAGATCGAGCTGCGACAACAAACGTTCAACGATGGCGCCTCGACCTGTGGCCACTGACCCACCCCACAGAGGGTTATGGACGTTGAAGTCGCCCAATAGCAAGAAAGGCGGCGGCAATTGGGCGACCAGTGCAGCCAGGACATGCTGCGAGACATCACCATCCGGTGGAATGTAAAGACTGCAGACGGTAATAGCCTGTGGCGTCCATATGCGTACAGCGACAGCCTCTAAAGGCGTCTGGAGAGGGACAGACTCGCTGTGCAGAGTGTGAAGGACATATATGCAGACGCCACCAGACACCCTTTCATAAGCTGCTCGGTTCTTGTAATAACCCCGATAGCCACGGAGGGCGGGGGTTCGCATCGCTGGAAACCAAGTTTCCTGGAGAGCAATGCAGAAGAAAGGGCGAAGGCTGAGAAGTTGGCGGAGCTCAGCTAAATGGTGGAAAAAACCGCCGCAGTTCCACTGGAGGATGGTATTGTCCATGGCTGAGAAAGGCGTGAAAGGACTGGGAAGGCAATTTACGCCGCTTGTTCACTCACTGCCACCGATTCAGTACCCGTACGAGAGGCATCCATGGCGTCTGAGGGACCAGCGAGATCAAGGTCCTCAGCGGACGCTAGAATCTCGACTTCATCCTCAGACGCAGAGCGCGAAAGGTGCGGTGGGGTTGGTGCCACCGCAAGTTCTTTGGCCTTAGAGGTCTTTCTCTTGGACTTCTCTCGCTGAACCTTGGGTTTCACCGGCTGGGAAGGCTTCACCGATTCAGTCTCCGGGACAGAGGAGGATCGTGAAGCCCTACGCCCGGCCGCTGGTGAGGACTTATGCCACTGGTGGCCGTCATCCTTCCCGCTGGTGGAACCCTGGGAAGGGAGGGTCCCAAGGGAACTCTTACGGGCGAGAGTAGTCGAAGAAGTTAGACGCTTCTCCGGCTGAGAAGCGGGGACGGACGTCCCCGACGGGTGGGAGGAGGTTGCTCCTGAGGTAGGTGGTGCAGGAGCAACCTGTTGGGTAGAGCCCCCGACGGGCAAGGGGGCAGGAGGAGTCTTACTGCTTATCGAGCTGGCTGGAAGTCTCGAAACTGATGGAGCTAGCACAGTTGTAGCAGCTGCATAAGAAGATGTCATTCTCACAGGATGGAGTCTGTCATATTTCCGTTTGGCCTCAGTATAGGTCAGCCGGTCCAGGGTCTTATATTCCATGATTTTGCGCTCTTTCTGGAAGACTTTGCAGTCAGGCGAGCAAGGTGAATGGTGCTCCCCGCAGTTGATGCAGATGGGAGGCGGGGCACATGGAGTATCGGGATGAGATGGGCGTCCGCAATCGCGACATGTGAGGCTGGAAGTGCAGCGGGAAGACATGTGGCCGAACTTCCAGCACTTGAAGCACCGCATCGGGGGAGGGATATAGGGTTTGACGTCACATCGGTAGACCATCACCTTGACCTTTTCCGGCAACGTATCACCCTCGAAGGCCAAGATGAAGGCACCGGTAGCAACCTGATTGTACCTCGGACCCCGATGAACGCGCCGGACGAAATGAACACCTCTACGTTCTAAGTTGGCGCGCAGCTCGTCATCAGACTGCAAAAGGAGGTCCCTATGGAAAATAACACCCTGGACCATATTTAAACTCTTATGTGGTGTAATAGAAACGTTAACATCCCCCAACTTGTCACAAGCAAGTAACCTGCGGGACTGGGCGGAGGATGCCGGCCCGCATCTCGTGGTCGTGCGGTAGCGTTCTCGCTTCCCACGCCCGGGTTCCCGGGTTCGATTCCCGGCGGGGTCAGGGATTTTCTCTGCCTCGTGATGGCTGGGTGTTGTGTGCTGTCCTTAGGTTAGTTCGGTTTAAGTAGTTCTAAGTTCTAGGGGACTTATGACCACAGCAGTTGAGTCCCATAGTGCTCAGAGCCATTTTTGGAGGATGCCGTTTGTATCAGTACTGACCCAGAGCGCATTTTAGACAAGCCCTCCACCTCCCCAAACTTGTCCTCTAAATGCTCGACGAAGAACTGAGGCTTTGTGGAGAGAAAAGACTCCCCATCAGCTCTCGTGCAAACTAAGAATCGGGGCGAATAACTGTTACCTCCATCCTGAGACTTACGCTCTTCCCACGGCGTGGCTAGGGAGGGGAACGTTTTCGGATCGTACTTCTGAGCATTAAATTGAGCCCGAGAACGCTTAGAGACTGCTGGCGGCTGGCCGCCAGCGAGAGATGATGTACCACGCTTCATTGCAGGTCATCCGCCCTGATGCCACCTACTCCGACCAAGGGCCCTCCCCACGGGCGCCACCCAGCCACAGCAATAGCCACCTGGCAGGATGGCCATCGCCGGGAGTCCTGATGCCCCAGGGAGATGGGCATCTACTCCTTGGCATACGTGGGGAGTGAACGGCGCAGGCATCAGTAGAGCGATCCCTGTGTTGTCAGGGGGCTACAACCAAGAGGGTACATGGCGGCCCCACCACAACGGACTGGCTACCGTGCTGGATGTTAGGTGACATGTGGTCCATGGGCGTCGTCAGTGCAGAAAATGGCCCTGCACAGTGCTTGGCAAAAAGTGCACGCAGGGGCGCATCGATGCCCAAGAGATGGAGAGCGGGCAAGACTGCAATGCAACGACGAATAAGATGGCGAAAGTTCTCAACACAACACGGACACAATGCACCAAGTAAGGCGCCCTTCCCCAATCGGCTCGCTCTTCGGAATAATTTAGATAGGTGGAGGTCAAACCCGACAGGGGACCATCACATAAGGCCGAAAAGTTTGAGACTCCTTTTAGTCGCCTCTTACGACAGGCAGGAATACCGCGGGCCTATTCTAACCCCCGAACCCGCAGGGGGGTACTGTGGGACGGTAGAAAAATAGTGTCACAGTGGTTCGATGAACACTGACAGGCATTTAAGCATGAAACAGGTTTACTACGTGGGCTGTTCAATACAGAATGATCATAATTTTTATGGTCTTAATCTCTCGTGCTAAAATTCAATCTTATGAAACTCTGTTAGCTTAATATGCAACAAACACGCCGTAGTAGTTTCACTGTTGGGACTACTGGATCCCGCCTGTGAGAGGCAGGCAAGGTCAGACATGTTCTGTACCGCCTGCCGCTGCAATGGAGGTAGCACGCGAGGAACAATATGCGGCTTTGAAATTCTGCTTTCGTCTCAACAAATCTTCAGCTGACGCCCATAGAATGTTGCAGGAGGCCTATGGAGAGTCTGTTCTTCCCTACAGCACAGCTCGAAGGTGGTCTAAAATGTTTAAAGAGGGGAGACCATCAATTTCAAAGGAAGATGGACCCGGTGCTCAAGTTACCGCTCTTACGGAAGAAAACAGCAAAACTGCTGCTGTCATTGTGAGAGAGGATCGACGAATTACCTTAATATCACTTTCTAAAATATTGAACATTTCATCGGGTGCCACCCACACGTTGGTTACAGAAAAATTACACGACACGTGTTTGTGCGCGATGGATTCCAAGACTGTCGATTTCCGAACAAAAAGACATTAGCGTGCTGGTCTGAGTGCAGTTACAGTTGATGTTAGAGGAAGATCCGGAGTTTCTTTCAAATGTAATTACTGCTCATGAAACTTGGCTACATCATTCTGATACTGAGACCAAACAGCAAAGCTCAGTGTGGAAATCTCTATCACCAACCCTCAAAAAAGCGAAAGTGGTGCTTCTGCTGGGAAAGTTATGGTCATCTCATTCTTTGATATTCATGGAATGGGTTTATTAGCCTGTTGTACTTGCACACACATCAGTAACTGGACAACACTACAAGAATGTCCTGGAAACGTTGAAAGCCCATATCAGGCGCACAAGATCACATTTCCGTGAAGTAGGCTGAATGCTGCACCACGATAATGCGCGGTCGCATATTGCCAATGTTGTTGCGGAATATCTTGCAAAAAATCAACGTGAAGTGCATCCCTCACCCTCCCTATAGTCCGGATTTAGCGCCACGTGACTTTTCTATTCCCTAACAGGAAGAAACGCCTTCGTGGGAGGCATTATCAATCATCAGAAGCAGTGGTGAAGGCTGCGGAGGCGATTTTGAAGGACCTCTCAAAAATGGTTTCCAGCATGTATTTAAAGACTGGCAGAAACGCTGGGAAAAGTGCATCGCATTCATGGGAGACTACTTTGAGAAGGACCATCAAAATTATGACAATGAGTAAAGGTATGTTGTCCAAAAAAATGATCATTCTTTAGTGAAAATCCCTCGTATTTGTTTTGATTGCAATAATTTGTTAAGTGACCGGTTTCGGTTCACATAGCAGTTTATATTATAGACCGTTTCGGATTGTAAATTACATGTACTTTACCATGATGATCAAAATCGCCGCAAAACCTACCTCTGCCACAATTTCACTTTAAATAGCTAACTTAAATTAGACAACGAAACACTGCAATTTTGCGCAGATGGCTAATCAGTTAGGGGGTCGGGATATCTCGCTACTTGAGAACATAGTTTTCCGAGTTCGAGTAAGGATGTCACTCGATATTTTCAGTAGAACTCTTTATCTTGCTATCTACAACTGCGATTAGTACTGTTCCCAAGTTTTGTTTTTATGTAGTGAAAGTGGGTCTCTCAATACTCCAATTATCTCAATCCATTATCTGTACAAAAAATGCCCTTAAGGATTTCGGTAGAACTCTTTGAGAGCTATTTAGATTTGTAATCATAATCTTTTGGCAAATTGGTATTTTTTTCTCGAAGATTCAAATTTTTCCGAGTACTATTGTTTTCATCGCGAAGTTCTGAACTATTCATATTTTGTGCAGAGAATTCTAGAATGGCTCTGAGCACTATGGGACTTAACATCTCAGGTCATCAGTCCCCTAGAACTTATAACTACTTAAACCTAACTAACCTAAGTACATCACACACATCCATGCCCGAGGCAGGATTCGAATCTGCGACCGTAGTGGTCGCGCGGTTCCAGACTGAAGCGCCCAGAACCGCTCGGTCACTAGAGGCGGGCAGAATTCTAGAACTATAGCATTTATATCAAGAATTCGGAAAAAAATTGGCCAAGTGCGAATATGGCTCAGGTATGAATTATGTATATCGATAGTGCACCCGCTCGGGAATCAAGAATCTTTACGATTTGTATCTGTTATCGATATCTATACTGCCAAGATATCAGTCCCGGAAATTCCATGATTTTCGAGAATGTTTTAATTTTAAGATTAAATTTTTTGGGTAATTTTGCATCTGCTATTGCAATTCTTGAGAAGATTGGACCTGAACAGGCGGGCAGACAGACAGTGCGATAACAAATGACGAAAGATTATTTTTTATCGTGTGCTGATCTTCAGTCCGAAGACTGGTTCGGTGCAGCTCTCCACGCTACTCAATCCTGTGCAAGCCTTTTCATCTCCCAATAACTACTGCAATTTACATCCTTCTGATTATGCTTACTGTATTCGTCTCTCTCTCTCTCTCTCTCTCTCTCTCTCTCTCTCTCTCTCTCTCTCTCTTACAATTTTTACCCCCGCTCACACACTTCCCTTCAGTACTAAATTGGTGCCATGTCTCAGAACGTGTCCTGTCAACCGATCCCTTCAACTAGTCAGCTTGTGCTACAAATTTCTTTTCTCCACAATTCTATTCAGTATCACCTCATTAGCACCACATTTCAAAAACCTCTATTCACTCCTCTAAACTGTTTATCGCCCATGTTTCACTTCCATACATACATGGCTACACTCCATACAAATACTTCCGGAATAGACTTCCTAACTCTTAAATCTGTATTCGATGTTAACAAATCTATCCACTTCAGAAACGCTTTTCTTGCCATTGCCAGTCTACATTTTATATCATCTCTAGGTCGCCATCATTAGTTATTATCTGCCCAACTAACTAAACTTTTTAGTTTCCTAATTCCCTCAGCGTCACCTGATTTAATTCCACTACATTTCATTATCATTGTTTTGCTGCTGTTGTTGTTGTTATATCCTTTCAGTATACATAATCAGAAATTAACAATTTTCAATTTTTCCCCGTACTTGAACTCTTACCAAATTTCATGATTGTGGTTTAACGAGAAGTGACATAGGTTTTGACGGGTGAGTTGGCGAATATCAAAATATGTCACTATTTTTTGACTGCACTGACTTAGAAGCTTGAATGTTCTACACCCCCTATTATACATCTTAACATATAACAAATTTCAATTTGCTACGCCTACACGTTCATGGGAAAAATAGTTCCTAAAAGTCGAACGGGAAGGCAGGCAAGAAGACGAACGGAAGAACAAAAAAGTGACCCTATAAGGCAGGAGTCTTCACACTTTTTGGCTTAATAGCCAATATTAACATTTTAGGGAGACACCTCAGACCGCATAGGAAAAGGAGCGGCGGTGGGGGGTGGAGGGATAAAGTGACCACTGAAAGATAAATTTATGTTTCGCCAAACCATGGTTATGATAGCTTACCACTTACCCATTTTGAATCTACATATTATAAGGTATCACGTCAGATATTTTAAAATGAAAAGGAAAAGGCTTGCATAGTGACCAGTTTTCTGTACCGAAGCAGGTACTGTGGCCCGTGCCATAGCAACAAGATCCCATTTTTTTTTTTTTATTTCCACGCAAATTTTTTAAGCCTCTTCACACCCTAGTATCTGAAAGATTACTACGCTGCTTCAGCAGGCCTTCTTCAATCGGACTTTTGAGTTAGGCCAAATACAATAGAACAGAAAGAATTAAGTAATCTAATTTAATCATTTCAACACTGTCACAAATGCAATTGATAGCTTTGTTTGTAGAAAGGTTTAGAAGGCAGTTTTATCTGTTGTACTATGCGTGTTTACTGGAAGTAATTAACTCTTACTGGGACGAACAACTTGGTCTCTCTGCACTGGCGAGTGGTGTGGCCACGTTTCCCGATCGCATGCCTTGTCGGCATTAGTGATCCACAGAAGAGACTATCAAAGTAAAATAAATAACAAGGAACTACATATGTAGGCCAAGAGACGTTGTTAAAACTCTGGTATTGTAATAAATAAATAAAAAGCTTGTAACACGCCGTACATGCGAGGTAACAAAGATAACGTAAATAACTTATCTTACATCAAGCGACTCAAAAACAAAAATGTTTGACAAAAAATAACGGAAAAAGCTTCCTCTTGCAAAATCTGACAGACAACAGAGGCACTAGAACTTTTCTGACCACTTCTCGTCAGGCAGTAGCGCCTTTCAGGGCATAAAATAGGCAACAGCCGTTTTTCCCGTCCTCACCACTCTACCCTCCTGCTATCGATCTTACTATTAATTGGTAGGCTACATAAATTAGTACGTTACATAAGTTGATAACAGTAATTGCAATATGACATGCGATCACAAATGTTTACTAAAGCCGGCCGCTGTGAAAGAGCGGTTCTAGGCGCTTCAGTCCGGAACCGCGCTGCTGCTACGGTCGCAGGTTCGAATCCTGCCTCGGGCATGGATGTGTGTGCTGTCCTTAGATTAGTTAGGTTTAAGTAGTTCTAACTATAGGGGACTGATGACCTCAGATGTAAAGTCCCATAGTGCTCAGAGCCATTTGAACCATTTGTTTCCTAAATGTTTCGAATCTCATTTTCTTTTACTCACTGCATTGTATTACAACAGCAGTAATTTGATTTCGTATTACTTGCTTCAAACCTGAACCACTTTTCTAGATAACTGTCTTCATAATGCGCATTCAAAAATCCATTTAGCTTCCGTTTGACATTTATACAATTGCAGCTGATCGGTGCTCGTGCGCACACGGGTGACTTCTCACCACTAGAAGACACGACAATAAAATATTCCCCCTCATTTCTATTACCCCACAGTGGCAGCGCTGCATACCAGGTGAGCGACAACCTTTACTTAGCTCACGGCCGAATTCGCAAACGTCAAGTAAAATTAAGCAAATCTTAAAACGTTACTGTCTTTTTGTTTGTTACTTAGTGAGAGAAATACATTCTTAAGAAGTTATTAACGTTAGTTAACCTTTTTGTGCTGCTTTTAGTTGCTACAAGCATATTATGAAATACTGGTGAGAAGCGCGGGCTGCACGAACACTTTATTCGGTCCGCAGTTCGACGACCACCGTTTTTACCGACTCAGGAACGGAATCCGGAAAATGCATATTGCTGAGAGTAGCGTGCCAACTTCACCAGACTGCTTCCATGGTGCAAGAAACACAAAACTTAAAACTATCGAACGACGCAAACGCGTAACTTGATCGAACTAATTTACTTTTATTTTGTTCCTTGCCTCAAGACTTGTTTACGTCAGGGTATCACAAGGAAACAAGAATTCAGGATTTTCGCGGTTTGCGCCATCATATCACGTTTTTCTGTGAACTGTGCGATCACACTGAAAAGATGGCAAATTTTAAGGTCTATAAAACCATTTTACATACCCATATTTATTCTACGTCATAGCTACTGTTAGCAGCATGATATTGCATCTCTCAAGAGAGAATACCATAAGTCACACGAAAAAGAATGAGCACATTTTTGGTTTGTTGAACGTCTAAGTATAAAAGAATGAAATCATTGGCCTCTACAACAGCCGGAACGGAATTACCGAGCCACTGAAATACGCAATGGAAAAAAAAAAATCTATTCGAGCTATCCTCTTCCAGTATACCTTAAGAAATTAGGAAGTTATTTTCCGAAGCATTGTATAAAAATATTAGTCCGAATTGATATATGCATTTATCCAGCCAGACCCCAGTCAAATCAATTTTAGCTTTATCCGCAACATAACTGCATGGCATTTACTGCTTTGAGAACATCTAATCGAGCACTAAGGAAATCACGCGACTAAGAATAAAGTCATGAAAGACGTCCAAATACCAAAGCGTAAATATTGATTGGAATTAAATACGGCTAAGAGTAACTAAGTGTGTTTCATTTAGTTAACGTCGGTTCGGTTCATTTGAATCAGATGACTTACTCGCTACACACTAGTTAATATAACGATATAATGTAACAGATACAGGGTGAGTCAGGAGGAAAGGTACAAACTGCTTTGAGACGCGATAGTATTACCGATTCTGAACAAAAAACTTCCAATGGACATACGCCCTATTGCGAATGGTTTCCGAGATAGAACACGTTTAATATAACTTTTGTACGTTTTTCTTTAGTAACTCGAAAACCGCACACTCCAACGAAAACGTGTCGTACTAAATAAAACTAAATTAAATTTGCTACAAAAAAGTCATTTATTTTTTTGTCTAGGACTAACAGTTTGCGCGGAGAGATCGCGGGAATATTGAAAATCTCGCGCGACGCGCTGTAGCTTCGGCACTTTTTGTAGGCTAGTTTGAGGTAGTTTCCCGACTTGATAGACCACAAGCGTCCTGTATCAAAATGTTCGTCTCAACCTCCTCCATATTACTGTGGTACGTTGTAAATAATAACAATGAATAATACAGAAAATAAATAGAAATGTACATTAAAAGTGTTCTATCTCGGAAACCATTCGGAATAAGACGTATGTCCACATCAAGTTTATTTTGTTCAGAATTAGTAATGCTATCACCCATCAAAAGACTTACGGTACCTTTCCTCCTGACTCACCACGTATATATTAAAAAGCCGCATACATAGAGGGACGTTTGATTGGTAAGAAAAATAGGGCACTCCGTGTGTTGGCAAGAAGCGATGTATGGAAGACGCTAACACGGCTACCGTACTCACAAGTTCTCAGTTCAGTCAGTGATCTAGTGGCTCTCTTTATTGCGTGCGCGCGCGCTCTCATGTATGTGTACGGGTGTTTCCTGGATAAAATAAAAAGTGAAAACCCGTCAGATGTTTTGCGATATGGTTTGTCTAAAAGCAAGAACTAAACAAATTAGAGAAAATCTGACACACCTTTGAATGATGCTCGAAATTACGCACAGGTGCCGGAACAGCAAATGAGGTGGCGATTGAGAATGTCAAGTTCAAAGGCGCGTCAAATGTCCCTCTAATCTATTTTGTTTCTTGCTGTTAGAAAAATCATTTCACAAAACAACTGACCTATTTTTATTTTCAAGTTTTGTTTAAAAAGCATGTATTTCTGCACTTGGTCTTCTGTTTTCAAAATATCCCGAGTTTAGTATTCGATTCGATTGAGACCATTTTGACAGTTAAATATTTCACCAATTTAGAATGTTGTGCGCAAAAAACTATGCTTTGAAGAGATTAACTTTTTGACATTTATACAGCTAGCAGCAGCTGTTCGCAAAATCTTCCAATTTTCTCTCACATTGCAAAGTTTCTTAATTATCCTGCTGATTCTAAAGGAAATTTTTTTATTGCACAACTAGAGCCCACGTTAGCCAATCTGATAAGTTCTCATTTGTCCATTTCCCACTCTTCTTTTGAATGTGTAAATTTGGAAAAAAATCCATTGTGCAATTGCTGAGGAACCGTGTTTTCGTCCCGCTCAAACAAAAAGAAAAAAAGTCTACACTGATATATTCTTCCGTTTTCATATGTTAATTTCCAGCTTTTAGTAGCCGCGTCTTTTCATGTCAGCACTGGAAATTTCAGCTTACAACATACATTTACGTTTCACACTATACGAGGTGCCTTTTTTGTTGTTTTTAAAGTGAACACGTTATTTTGCAGCGATACTATTTTTTATGGTACATTTGTTTCGCCCTCTTAACCGTCTTTTTACAATCGGGAAGTGATCGATTAAATGGGGTACCGTACGACAAACATGTTTCACAATAACGCAGGGAGTGTTATGCTGGGGACATTAAACCAACAGTTTTCTATAGTACGTGCCAAGTGAGTATATGCCGTTACTTAAGGTCAAGATGGTCCAGGTGAAGTTCAGTCAGATCAATAGGTGGGAAATTGTTATATATTAGTTTCAGAGAATGACACTATTTTAACAAGAAAATATATGTTTCCCCTCGTCCTCCTGACACCCTTAATCATATAAGCAATGTTTTCGAAGGTATGGTTTTCACGAAAAATGGAATCTATTAATGTACGGTAGTCTGAGAAACAGAATTCACATCTTCACGTCGAAACGATTTACGCTCATACACCAACGTAAAAATCGCCTGTCTGATATACTGTGGGCTACTTTTGTAACTTAATGTTCTCCCCCACCCCTTCTCGATGTCTGAGAATCACAGACATGCAACACAGACACAGTACCTAAAAACGTCTACTGTAAAGTGCAGTGTACACACTTTGCGTAGAAATACACACGATTACAAAAAGGTGTTTTGCAACACATCACTCCCTCTCGAGGTTTATTCCTTGATTCCCCATTCTGATATATACACATCTTGTATCACTGCCATGAAACTTAATATACACTATTTTTCAATTAAGACGAAGCTAACCCAGCAAGCTATAGTAGGCTTAATTTTCACGTAATCGAATCTGTTACAAAATCTAAACACACACACACACACACACACAAACTTGTTGAATAGCTGTACAGGCAGGGTACGGAAGTATTGGTATATTTTTACCTTTCGTTGAAATATCCACATATATCGTGTCAGTCTTCCAAACTTGTACAGTATGTACGTCGTCTTCCTGTGCTGAGGATCTTACATGTCATAACACACTTCACGAGGCCTTGACCATTTAAATTGGCAGTCGCTGATGCGCACTGGTACTTTGCCCTTCACATCACGGCACTTCTTGTACCTATCGGTTACAAGAAGCATAGGCAGAGCACTATCATCAATACGCTGTATTTATCTTTGTACTATGACAGAGCTGTACTTTGTAGTTTGTATTCTTCCAGGCAATGAAATAACTCATTGCATTTTTACAGTTTCATTGTGTAACGTACTCCGCAGAAAAAATTTATAACAACAAGACGCAAGAAGTACACAAATATTAAAGAATAAAAAGCGAGTGAAATAAACGATGTATCACACTAGCTCACTGGGCAAGTTCGACTTAATGTTAAACGATACTTACGCGTAGAGAAACTAGTGCGGTTTGTGACGTGGTTATCTGACGATAAGTGCAAGGACATGTTTTGTTCACCACTGTTTTAGAACATTTACAATGTTAGGTGTGGAAAGTTTATAAGCTAGATAAGATCCGTTTATTTGAGTTGTCGCCATTTGACGTTTGTTGGCGTATTGTTTGAAACAGCTGTTAATAGCGATATGGTAAACTGGCCTTTATATTCAGTTTCTCCATTTGTAATGTATAAATGTTACAGTATTGTAATATGTATGTTATTCTCTTTAGGCTCGATATTTCCGGGAGCAGGATATAGATGGTATGTGATCTAATAATTTGTTACGAACTTGTAAGGGTGTGTAAGCCAAATGTAATGGCAGTCACTACTTTCAGAATTTCGTGAATGCTTCTACCTTTTCGCACGAAGTGGACAGATTCGTACCTTGGATGAGTTAACTATTATAATGAGATCGCTGGGTATGAGCCCAACGATTCAGGAACTTAAAAAGTATATGAAAGAGAAAGGTAAGAAAATCGCCGTTTCGAAAGCAGTTTGATCTACCTGCTCAAATATCAAACCAGAAAGTTGTGTAATTATTTGTGTTTAGTGTGTCATGGCGATGTTACTTTTTGAATTTTGTCACTTCTGAAAAATTTAACTGAAAACTTTTAAAACTGGTTGGAGAACTAGTAAATTATATATTTCATTATTTTTTGCTTTGCTGCACTATGGATTTCTCACTACATTTAAACACTGCCTCTAAAGATCTAACAAGATTTCACTGAGTGCACAGTATAGTTACAAAATTATCTGCTTAGGTGTTCAGGTGAAGTATCAGTGTAATCTGTTAAAATTGAGAGATGTAATCGTATAGATATAGTTTGTAAAACTTATCTTATGAAATATATGCCCTTCTTTGCTTAGAACAATCTGATTAAAAGGAAGATCTGCATACAAAGTGTAGGAACCATACAAGATATAGCTAGATTAATTTAAGCAGAGTACACTCGTTGTGAAGATACAAATTAAATCTATTGAACATTAAGTTGAACACTTCAGTGCTTTGCAAAGTGTGCACATGGGTTCCTTTAGCTGTAGTACTAGCTCACTAGAATTATTGTAGATGTACCAGCAATTCAGTCAGAAATACGAAGCAGACTGGAACGCCCCCCCCCCCCCCACCCCCACACACGCCATTAAGACCTGTTGCAAGTACTAGTTTTCGTGCAGTTATGAGCTGTGGTGTCTCAGCAGGAAATAAACTTGCTAACAGTGTAATACTGTTTTAAGTGTAGAATTGTAGACATAAGTGATGGTTAAAGATTTGAACAAGTGATTTGAATGATCTGTACCTTCCAATACAGTTGATAAGGTTAGAGAAAGCTATTAACCACTTCAAAAACCTTGGTGTGGTGACAGACTGTCTTTAATGTAGCCTGAGGGCTAACTGGGTTTGAAGGTAACAGTTTGGTTGAGTGTTGGTGAAGCCAATGAATACTCTCACCTTTTCTTATAAATAACTAGAAGTGCAAGGTAAATTTAGAAAAGCTTTATTAAGTAATAGATGAAGTTCCAAAGAGTATTGGATGCATATTAATTACATATACCAAACACAAAGTATGAAAAATAGCAGGGGAGGAGCACTACATTACTCCTGCTGTTATATACTCACTTCTCTAAGTGTAGAGGGGTAGTGTGTATTTGTATGTGACATATATTTGGGGAAATACGGAAGCGTCCGATCCCACCCGTCTGCTTTGACCCATGACGTCACAAATATGGCGGAAACAAAAACAAACACACACACTTTCCACAAGAAGCCTAATGACACTAACGGGACAAGCGCGGGAAATGGGGTGTTTTGGGTGGGGGGCAAACTAAATATAAACAAATTTAGATGCCTTGCGTACCTACAACGTGTAAGTGAAGACAGCCATGCATGAATACCGACCCACCTCCCCAGGGGTCGTAACCCCTGCAACCCATAGAAGATAAAGATGCTTCAGTAGCTGATTAGTGTTTTTTGTCTTTTAAAAAAAAAAAAAAAAATCTCACGGGATAGAACGAACAGATCAAAGATAAATATAATAAACTAAAACAGAAAAACTCGAGGAAACAGATAATAAAAATAAATAATAAGTGTTTTTAAATTTAAAAAAATCTTACAAGATAGAACGAACAGATCAGAAAAGTAAATAAAATAAGATAAAACGGAACTGGAGACAGCCACACTCAAACCAAACTCCGCGCCGTCATGGCGTCGCACACGACAATACCCTTACGTCACGGGTCAAAGCCGACGCGTTGGATCGGACGCTTCTGTCGACTCATATTTGGTTTCGGATCTGTTTGCTTGTGTCAAATTTATATTTTTTTGTGTGGAACAGCACAACAACATTTTTCAAAAAGACAGGCTGTAAATTTGATTGTATTTAATTTATGATGCAGGAGAGGGAGGATTGTTATGTAACTCTTTTGATTTGCCACTAATGTTTTTCTATGGTCTCATTGCAACTACCATACTTTGGAGGCTTTTTGAAATATTAGAATTACAATAAATCTGTTTAATCTACTCATTCTTTCAGAGAAATAAATTATTATGGAGAAGTAAGACTTTTAATAATAGCTAACAATATAGTTAACATTTATACTTTGCAAACCACTGTGAAGTGCACAGCAGAGGGTACATCCCATTATACCAGTTATAAGTCTTTTTCCCCCATTTCATTCACATATGGAGCACAGGAAGAATGACTATTTAAATGCCTCTGTGTGTGCTGTCTAATCTTGTTCTTACAATACCTATTGGAGTGATATTTAGGGGGTTGTAGTATAGCCCTAGTCATCATTTACAGTTGGCTCTCGAAACTTTGGAAGCAGCCGTTCTCGGGAGCTTTATATTTATCTTTAACTTTGTGTCAGATTAGTTCTTTCAGCATATCTGTGACATCCTCCTGTAGGTCAAACCAAACTGTGACCACTTGTGCTGCCCTTTTCTGTGTGTGTTCAAATATCCACTGCTAGTCCTATTTGGTAGAGCTCCACAAACTGAGCAGTATTCCAGGATGGGTCACATGATTGTTTTGTAAGCAATCTCCTTTGTAAACTGATTGAACTTTGCCTGTATTCTACCAATAAACTGAAGTCTACCTCCTGTTTTGCCTACGATTGAACCTATGTGATCATTCAATTTCATATCCCTGCAATGTGTTACACCCAGGTATTTGTATCAGTTGGCCAATCCAACAGTGACTTGCTGATATTGTAGTAATGGGATACTAAGTTTTTTGTTTTGTGAAGTGCACAATTTTATGTTTCTGAACATTTAAAGGAAGTTGCCAATTTTTGTATCACTTAGAAATCTCATCAAGATATGATTGAATATTTATGCAGCTTCTTTCAGGTACTACTTCATTACAGATAACTGCATCATTTGCTAAAAAACCCTGTGTTACTATTAATATTGTCTATAACAATAAAAGTAATTATTGACAATGTAATGTAAACCTTTCCAGTCCTTTTCCTTCACCCCTCTTCGTTCCCCTTCAACTCCTCTACCAGAATAACTGGCCCCGAAAGCTTGTAAAATTTAAACCTTTTTGTGTTCTCCTGCCACTGCCTGGTTATTAATATTGCCTGCAAGATCGTTAATACACAACATTAACAGCAAGTGACCCAACATACTTCCATGGGGAACCCAAAGTTGCTTCTACATATGATGATGACTCTCCATCCAAGATAACAAGTTGTGTCCTCCCTATCAAAAAGCCCTCAATCTAATCAAAAATTTCACTTGATGCCCCCATATGATCGAACTTTTGACATAAGTGTATGCGTGGTACTGAATCAAATGCTTTTTGGAAATCGATGCATACTGCGTGTACTTGACTGGCTTGATCCATGGCCTCCAGAATGTCATGTGAGAAAAGTGTAAGTTGGGTTTCAGATCATTAGTTTTTTCGAAACATATGTTGGTTGTCATGGAGGAGGTCATTTTGTTTGAGATACCTAATTGTGTTTGAGCTCAGAATATCTTCTAAGAGTCTCAACAAATCGTTTTCAAGGATATTGGATGGTAGTTTTGTAGATCACTCCTGTTACCTTTCTTGTATATGGGTGTGATCTGTGCTTTTTACCAACTACTGGGCAGCCATAGATATAACTATTTCACTCATCGTTACATTGAAATTAGAATTGTGTCTGAGTAGTACTCCTGGGTTTTCCGTTGTATAGAACCTTTTGAAAACAGAGCTAACATTTCTGCTTGTGCTTTGCTAGTTTCAACTTCAGTCCCTGTCTCATCTGTGAGTGAGTGGACACCAACTTTGATAGTCTTTTGATCTTCATTATTAATTATCAATAGCACAAAAGACAATGATGAACACCAAAATGATCTATTTACCAATGTCAACACATTTAAAAGTAAAGCAAGTGCATAACATCTAAAATTGTTTTGTGCTTGTTGGGATGTATTGTGAAAATTTTTTACAGGGTGACGTGGCATAAAACAGAGATGCAGTAACAGCTAGGGAATTACGGAAGCGTCCGATCCCGCCCGTCTGCTTTGACTCATGACGTCACAAATATGACGGAAACGACCATAAACCACGATTCCAATATGGCGCATATAAAGTCGTTACATACACATTATGAGGACGAAAATACATCGAAAAACACACACACGTTCCACAAAAAGCCTAATGACACTAACGGGACAAGCGCTAGAAATAGGGGGTTTTTGGGTGGGGACAAACTGAATATAAACAAATTTAGACTCCCGCCCTCATGCAAAACAACGAAAAAAACTGATATCACAAAACACCCCAAATACCACTAAACACAATATAATCTGGAATCGGACACTTCCCGTGACCTATATCGCTCAACAGCAGCTCCCGATACCAATACCAACATTCACAGCCACACATTGGGATCAAACACTGCCCTTGACCTTATGACGTCTCCACATACAGCCGTCCATGGTCAGAGACTCCGGAACTTTAAGTAAGCCTTATTTCTTTGTGACATACTGAACACTTCACGCTTCATCCAAAAATCCGAATAGTTGAAGAAATTTTATTAGAGACAACGCACTGTCCCCCCATCATAGCCGACAACTGAAAACTGTTGACCCTGTCAGTCATATCCATACCTACCAAAGAAACAAAAAAAGCGATTTACCAAAATTCACACACGCCGCCACCCCCACAAACTAAACCAAAAACATCACCTAACACACCACCAGAGAGCACCACCGATCACATCAAAACGACACCTACAAACACGCCACTCTCACAAACTAAATTCCGCGGCGTCGTGACGTCGCACACCACAACAGCCTTACGTCACGGGTCAAAGCTGACGGGTGGGATCGGACACTTCGGTCGACTCCACAGCTAGGAGACAGCTTCACTGTCACGATGGTCATCTTTCCATGACTCTTGCTAGAAAAACTCTTCTGTCCTTGCCACACGTTTCCTCCTATTTTTTTCATCTTCTACACTAACATCTTTCCATATCTGTTGCTTGGCCCTTTTCCTTCCAAACTACTGTAGTTTGCTCGTGCACATTCCAAAATCTGTTTGCATTACTTTCTTACTAAAATGTTCATAACAAATTTTATTTCTTTCAGTTGTACTTTCCTATCTACTATGATCAGTTTTTCAGTTTCTGATGTTATAGGGCCAAAATGAGGTCTCGTAAAATCTTGGTCTTGATGACAATGATGATGTATAGCCTGAAGCATATGTTAAGTGGGAAAGTGGTAATTTGTTTACAAGTTGGCAAAGGAAACAAGTAATGTTTGTGGTAACAGATTGATTATAGCACACCACATTTAACACACTTTTCCTCATTAAATCTAAAACTGCAAGAAAATTTAGGTACATAGTGAGCATGTATCCAAAAGTTTGTTGAGGCATATTATGTACATACATCATGCATAAGTCATGAGTTTTTTTCTAGGGGCACCTGCAAATAAGTGTTTTAAAGTTTAAAATTACGGTAGACGGTACAAACATGTTCTATAAAGTATTAGTATATTTTCAGTGAATCTTGTAATATTTTAGTTAAAACATGAAAAGGTATAGGCTTACTTTAGTTGTCATGTTGTACTTCGTGTTCTTGTGCTAAATTGCTGGGTGTAGTCTGATTGTGCAGTTTCTTTATGATATTTGCACCATTGGTTAATATTAGTACCAGTGTTTCCAATTTTTCTCACTAAAGGAAGGAATAATTCTGAAACAGAAAAGAGATGGACAAAAATTGTGCTGATAACAACGAATGTTTAATCCAAGGTCAGTTGTATTTAGATTTGTGGAGAAAAAAATACATTTTTTGTGAGGAATATTAAAAGGACTTCACTGTCTGCTTGTGTTGGTTATCCACAGTGATTTCCTGTAGTAAATAAAATAGGGTGTATATGGCTGGTCACACTATGTATTCGTAATATAGTTCATAGTGTTGTGTCTGACAATAATAAAAGGAAGAATCCCATTGAAAGGAGAGGAAAGTGTTACAAATTTTTAATTTGCTTTTGTTTAAAAATTGGTAGGTGGAAAGATGTCATTTGCAGAGTTCCTTGAAGTGATGCACACCCACAGCCAGGCTGAAGTTTTACCAGATGAAGTAGTGGCAGCATTTCAAGCAGCTGATCCTGGAAAGAAAGGTGTGTTACCAGCTCGGCAGTTGAAGCATATGCTGCTTAACTGGGGTGAAAGACTTAGTGGGAAGGAAGGTAAATAATAATAATAATAATTATTATTATTTTTTTTTGCTAAATAGTATTTACATGATTCATATGTAATATTGTGCTTTTACGATAGTTTTTCGATTTATTTTTTAAAAAGTTGATGCATAATAAATAAAAATTATTTATTATGTAGATACAAATTATTTTGTATTATGAGTAAATAAACCAGCTCACTATAAATACAGACTTTAATCAATTTCTAAATGTTATATATGTGGGAAATTTGATAAATAATTCCCATGTTCCTTTTTTATTTTTGTCATTATTTCTGTGCAATCCTTTGAGTCTCTCTTCTCTTCAGTGACCACGTCCCAGTGGTGGGAAGTTTTAAAATTCTGTCGAACAAGCCGTGTTTGTTCAACTGACAAATGGCTCAGCTAACAGCAGCAGAAAGTCCTTCATGATATGAGTACTTTAGATTGCGTGCAGTAACACTCCTCAAACATATTTGTGCCGTTTTCTGATTAGAGATTGGCAATGTGGGGGTCAGTAGTAATTTTATTTTTCTGTTCAGTTGTTAATTCATGATAATACACTCCTGTGACATTTTGACCACACGGAGCTCTGTCTGTTACGGCAAATCCATGATAATCATAAACAAAATATGCTTGAGAGTAATGATTTTTTTTTTTTTTTTTTTTTTTTTTTTTTTAATAGCGGGGAAGATTGACCTTTCCACTTCTTTGACTGTTATTTCAAATTCAGAAAGAAGCTTTTCCTTAAGAGTCAAATCTTTGTTTCAGCAAGATTGAAACAACTATGCATTTGCACTTATGTTCAGCACTCAAGTAGCGAGGGACAGAGTGATTGCACGAAAATTTTCCTCTTGTTGAACTCATTTATCAGAATATGGAATGTTTTGATGTTGATGGAATTCCTGTAGCTTCAGAAATTCCCTCTTACGTTGGCCAATGGTCTTATCAAAGACCGAGCGAGGTGGCGCAGTGGTTAGACACTGGACTCACATTCGGGAGGACGACGGTTCAATCCCGCGTTCGGCCATCCTGATTTAGGTTTTCCGTGATTTCCCTAAATCACTCCAGGCAAATGCCGGGATGGTTCCTCTGAAAGGGCACGGCCGACTTCCTTCCCCATCCTTCCCTAATCCGATGAGACCGATGACCACGCTGTCTGGTCTCCTTCCCCAAAAACAATGAACCAACCATCTTATCAAAGAGTGCCTACCACAAGTTTCATATTTCATGAACCTGTTATTTAGGGCTTTCATGACCTTGGGTGGTTGTTTATGGTTACACACGATGCCACGCTAACAGTCATTCAAATTTGGAACTGTACTACTACTACTACTACTACTACTACTGTCTACTGTTAACCGTTCAGAGTTCAGACACAAAAGTTTCAAATTAATACATGATCTTTAATCCTCAGGTCACAGTATAGGAGATTATTGCAGATTACAAATTTATTACAAAAAAAAAAAGAAAAACAGCAAAACAGAAGATTGTTGGCTTCTTTACTTTAACAGCTGTGAAGTGATGTGGAAAAATTGTTTAGGGACAAATAAAACTTATATTTTATTAACACATGAAATCATTTTACATATAGGCCATGCATAAGATCTCGTTTCCAACCAATTCTTCTTCAGTTTCAAAGTCAGTATTTTTCAGATGATTTGAGATTGAAATTACCTTATTTATGTATTCGTCCATGTTTTTGCACTTGTTCAGCATTGTAGTTATCAGTTCACAAAGTAATCCTACTTTCTTGGTTAAACCTCCACCTTGAAATGCGTATTTCAGTTTGTTTAATGAAATGAAGCATGTTAGTTCTAGTAGTCCTAAGAGAAAAACTACCAATAAAGGTAAGGCACATTCTGCTTTTTATTCTTTTAGTTATGTGTTATGTTATGTGGTTTATTCATCTCATTACATACAATTTTCAAATCATTTGATTTGATGTACAGGAGACATGTCAAGGTTTACAAAAGAAACTTTTTTCACTTTTTTTAAGAGAAATACAAAAGTTTACATTATATTTTACATTTCTAAGTTACAGCTACACATGTACATAAAATAATAAATGTATTACAATCCCTGCGTTCAGATTGTGAAGCTGTCCTCAATGACTTCGTCGACAGAATAATAACACTTTTCCACCAGGAGAGTAAAGAGCAATCTTTTCAGTGAACCAATCTCCATTTTAAGTGAAGTGAGTAATGATAATGCAAAATGATTTCCAGATTCAGGAGCATCTGTGCACATTATTAAAGCTCCATCAGCGTTGTTTGATGTTCACTCAAGGTCTGACATTGGAATTTCCAATAAACATGATATTGACAAAAAAAGTGAGCTGCTTCTGCAAGTCTCCCACAATAGCTGACATTACAAATAATATTGCACATCCAGTGTTGCCAACATGTTTGCATTGTGGCTCTCATATGTACTCAGTTACTCTTTCTGATTGTGTTACAGGATGTTGAAACTTTTATCATGGGCAGGTGGTGTGTGTGTGTGTGTGTGTGTGTGTGTGTGTGTGTGTGTGTCAAACTTGAGTATTCGTATAGAGGTACAGGAGAGTCCTCCTCCTCCGTCCACCATCTTGAAATATTCTTTACATGTTAATTGTTTAATCTGAATCCATATTAATTTCATCTTCTGGTTCACTTTTTCAGTGGAACAGATTTTTAGGGAAGCAAATGTTTCACACAATGGACAGGTGAAGTACCAGGACTTTGTGAAGATTGCATGTACTCCTGTGCCAGATTACTATTAATGCCTCATGGATCACATGTGCCTGGGTTATGACAGTATTTTATACAGTTTACATTTATAATGCATTTGGTGGAGGCATTGCAAACTTTTCTATTTTTTGAAACTCCATGTGTTGCTTAGAGATCCACTCATGTTATGTTATTGGTATTAAATTTTGTATATGAAATGTGTGTATCTGTATTTGTTATCACATGAAAAGTATGTGATAAAATTATTTTTCTTTTGCTTGGGAAAAAATCCATAATTACTTCTGAAAGGTGACATAATCTGACTGTTCAATAGTATTATACTGAATTTTAAGCAATTCCTGTGATACCGAATATAAGTACTTAATTGAAACATTTGATTTATGGACATTGCTGTTAAACTATTTGTTTTAATGCACTTTTATATAATGTATTTTTGATGTGCATGGAAAAGACTTTGTAAAGAGAGAGAGAAGTAAAGTTTTACATTGAAAAATCGTGTTAATTGTCAGTGGCTTTGTTTGTTTCTTTGTTACTGAAATTATGTGCATTTAAAATCCAGTTTAATTATGTTCTGTTTGAGGTTAGGCTTCCAACCTCTTTTGTTATTCCAGACAGCAAATCCTTAAAAGTAAGTAGCATATGCAGTAAATATCAGATTGTGAGAATATCTTCAACTAACCATTTATAAACAAATATTAGCACTCGCATAAAAAAGTTAGACTACTTATGGGCATTGTAAATAATTTTCTATAAATGTTACCAAACAAATTTTGATGCACAAAATATGTAATACAATGGCAGATTTTATAAACTTTTAGACTATCTCATTATAGGGGTGGTTTTCCCTCACTTGTTCACATAGTATTTTCTATCAATCCCTTAATGAAAGAAACCATTCAGGGACATGGAATGAATAAAATTATACAGGGTTATTCAAAATGATGGACGCAGTTTAATTGATTTGTATTTCATGAGGTATAAATTGTACAAGGAAAATCTAAATACCAATCAAACGACGAAGTTTCAATTTTTTTGAAACACAGGTTATAAATGTTCAGTGTGTCTCCATTTGATGCCCAGCAAACATCTAAGTGATAGCCAAACTCATCTCTTGGCTTATGGAGTTTACCTTGGCAGTAACACGGTTCAGCTGGTCGGCCAGAGTAGCAGGTAGAGGTCAGATAACAGCCTCCTTAACATAGCACCACAAGAAAGTCATGGTTGCCAGAAGTGTTGAGGCAGGGCTTTATTTTCTTTGCAGAGACATCTAGTTTATTGAAATTAAACTAACTGCTTATGCTTTTCTTAGTTGGTGTTTCAATGCGCTTCGGGGACGAAATGCCCGCCGCACTTAACTGCCGACTCACTTCTTGCAAACTCAAGAATGCACAAATTCTTCTGTTGCATCGTAGCCATTTTCAAATGGCCTATTGGTGTGAGAACCCTAACAGCTGTTTATGCAACTGTAAAGCCCTAGCGGCCATTTATACACCTAGTGGTTTACAAAACTTCTAACCTCCCTCTTTTATTCAGTATGTATTCTGTTCATGTTTCATTTATTTGTCATGAAATGCAAATTAATTAAATTAGGTCAGTATGTTTGAATTCGAAGCAGCAGCCACTGCAGGCTATTTTTGTCAAGTGTTGTTGTTGTTGTATTCAGTCCAGAGACTGGTTTGATGTAGTTCTCCATACTACTCTATCCTGTGCAAGCCTCTTCATCTCTGAATAACTACTGCAATCTACATCCTTCTAAATTGCGTACTGTGTTCATCTCTTGGCCTCCCTCTACGATTTTTACCCTCCATGCTGCCCTCCGATACTAAATTTGTGATCCCTTGATGCCTCAGAACATGCACTACTAACCAATCCCTTCTTCTAGTCAAGTTGTGCCACAAATTCCTCTTCTCCCCAATTCTATTCAGTACCACCTCATTAGTTACGTGATCTACCCATCTAATCTTCAGCATTCTTCTGTAGCACTATATTTCAACAGCTTCTATTCTCGTCTTGCCTAAACTGTTTATTGCCCATGTTTCACTCCCATACAAATACTTTGAGACTTTCTCACACTTAAATCTACACTCGATGTTAACAGATTTTACTTCTTCAGAAATGCTTTCCTTGCCATAGCCCGTCTAGATTTTATATTCTCTCTACTTCGACCATCATCAGTTATTTTATCCCCAAATAGCAAAACTCCTCTACTACTTTAAGTGTCTCATTTCCTAATCTAATTCCCTCAGCATCACCCAATTTAATTCGACTACATTCCATTATCCTCATTTTGATTTTGTTGATGTTCATCTTATATTCTTCTTTCAAGACACTGTCCATCCAGTTCAGCTGTTCTTCCAGGTCCTTTGCTGTCTCTGACAGAATTACAACGTTTTTATTCCTTCTCCATGGATTTTAATTCCTACTGCAAATTTTTCTTTTCCTTTACTGTTTGCTCAATCTACAGATTGAATAACATTGGCGATAGGCTGCAAACCTGTCTTACTCCCTTCTCAACCACTGCTTCCCTTTCAAGCCCCTCGACTTGTATAATTGCTGTCTGGTTTCTGCACAAATTGTAAATAGCCTTTTGCTCCCTGTATTTTACTCCTGCGACCTTCACAATTTGAAAGAGATTATTCCACTCAACATTGTCAAAAGCTTTTTCTAAGTCTACAAATGCTGGAAACATAGGTTTGCATTTCCCCTTAACCTATCTTATAAGCTAAGTCATAGGGTCAGTATTGCCTCGTGTGTTCAAACATTTCTATGGAATCCAAACTGATCTTCCCCGAGGTCGGCTTCTACCAGTTTTTCCATTCGTTTGTAAAGAATTCGCGTTAATATTTTGCATCCGTGACTTATTAAACTGATTGTTCGTTAATTTTCACATCTGTCAACACCTGCTTTCTTTGGGATTGGAATTATTAAATTCTTCTTGAAGTCTGAGGGTATTTCGCCTGTCTGATACATCTTGCTCACCAGATGGTTGAGTTTTGTCAGGGCTTGCTCTCCCAAGGCAATCAGTGGTTCTTATAGAATGTTGTCTACTCCCGGTGCCTTGTTTTGACTTAGGTCTTTTAGTGCTCTGTCAAATTCTTCATGCAGTATCATACAGGGTGTATACGACCCGGGACAACCGGGAGATCCAGGAAAAATCCGGGAATTTTTTAATCCGGGAGAAAACCGGGAAAAACCCGGGAATTGTTTACAATTCCGGGAATTGTTCATTGTTTTAGTTTTCAGTTAAATTTTTGTGATTTTGAGTGGTAAGAACCAATGCTTTAACAAAGGAGATTACTGTACCCCGCTACTGCAGAATAACACTGCAGCGACGAAACATGAACGGAGAAAAAAAAAAAAGGTAAAATAATCTTAAGTTCCAAAGGAAATGCGCTGTATACAACAACAAAACACAGTGTTCATACAAGCGTCTGCCAACAGCAAAATGTGTCAAAAACTTTCGGAAGACTATGCAATGCTTCATAACAACAAATTGCCTCCGATGAGCGTGACACGACAACTGTTTAAATTAGATTCCTTTGAGCAGTTGCGGGCGGGCTCTTGGGCATGCGTAGTTGAGTCGTGTATGAGTAGTACCTTCTCCCGCTTCTTGTTACAGAAGTGTGGCTTGGCGTCACTACCAAATACTGCCTCGGTTCGGAAATGTAGTAAATCCGGGCCTGATGCACAGAGCAGTCTGAGTTGTGGTGGGGAGGTGGGTCATCTTCACGTGACCTGTGTTGACGTTCAGTGATTTTGTTGTTTTCTCTTTGTTTATTGCTCTCGCGTTAAATGATAAAACGGATTTTTGTGACCGAGAGATATCAAATGAATTAAAATACGTTCGCATAGTTACGGATGGCTAAAATAGGTCATTAGTTTCAGATTTTATTTCCATCCTTCTGACAGTCAAGCATTAATCGCCTTGCAGAACAATGAAGTTAGTTTTGTCGGTTTGCTAAAGAGATTTGGCTTTTATTAATCTTTTCTGCTGAGGCAGTCAGTTTGTTTGAAACGAACTGTTTAATTTCACACTGTAGGCTAATTTCAACTGTTCGCTGATTTCAAGTGCACGTATGACATTATGCCATAATAAAGAAACAAACATGAGGTAATACTGGTACTCCAAGAAAATTTGCATCCGAATCTGGACATACGAATGTGCACTTTAAGCCGAATTATGTATTTTAGTATGGTTCACGAAATTCCGATGCTCTTGAAGTATCCTTTGATGTCTCGTTTCTTTTATGACCTAATGTATGATCTTTTCATGTTTTACACATACGAACATATGGCCTTCCTGCGTCATCGCTCGGCGACGACTGTTATCTTGTCGCTCTCTTGCAACTGCTCTAACAGGTAGTGGGAAAATATTGCGAACGGTGGTTTGAAAAGCGTTACATACATTAAAAGCAAATTTCCTTTTACGCAAGATGAAATATGTGCGAGAATGTACGATGAATTTCGTAAATAACAAAGCGTTTGACTCTCATATAAAAATCAACTCTTTGAGGACGGCCATTTAGAAAGAATTTCGAGCTCAGAAGATCACACATTTATGTCGTTATGAAAAATTTTACTGGCACATTTGTATGATGTATCTTAAAGTGTATCACTCGCAGAAAAGATCAACATTATATGTGGAAGCTTAGCTTCTATTCCAGCTTATTAATCTTGGAGACCAATATTATATGTGAATGCTATGTATATTAATTTAAACCATTAACATTTCTTATTTGTGTTTTCGCGCTTCTTAAGAGTGATCTGGCTATTGGCTGACGACATCATGTGTCCTATGCTGTCATCAGCTGGCGAGATCACGTGAAATGAGTGATGAGTGGCTTACAAAAGCGCATCACAATCTCGATTTCAACGCTTAGGAAAGTAACATGCGGTATTTGGTGGAATTCGAATTTATACCTGGTGGAATTCGAATTTATACCTTCGTAATACGAAAATATGCAGCGTACATATTGCTGCACATCAAAGGTGTTTCAAAACGTGTTTTTTTCCCCCTGAGTTTCGTCTTCTAAAGTGGCGGGAAATTCTACGTCAGTATATAAAACCATAAACATTCAAAGGACTGATGAGTTTTACAGTGCCAAGGAATAGTATACTTTCACTTAAGATGGAAAAAGTGTATTTTCGCCCGGGAGAAAGTGTATTTTTAACCGGGAAATCCGGGATTTTTTTTTCCTTGTCCACGTAGACACCCTGTCATATCTCCCATTTCATCTTCGTCTATGTCCTCTTCCATTTCTATAATATTGCCCTTGTATAGATACTCTATATACTCCTTTCAGCTTTCTGCTTTCCCTTCTTTGCTTAGGACGGGTTTTCTGTATGAGCTCGTGATATTCATACAAGTAGTTCTCTTTTCTCCAAAGGTCTCTTTAATTTTTGTGTAGGCAGCATCTATCTAACCCCTAGTGATATATACTTCTACATCCTTACATTTGTCCTCTAGCCATTCCTGCTTAGCCATTTTGCACTTCCTGTCAGTCATTTTTTTATTTCCTTTTTATATTTCCTCCTTTCATTGATTAAATTCAGTGTTTCTTTTGTTACCCAAGGATTTATACTAGCCCTCGTCTTTATACCTACTTAATTCTCTGCTGCTTTGACTATATCATCTCTCAAGGCTACTACCGTTTGTCTTCTTTATTCCTTTCCCCTGCTCTTGTCAATTGTTCCCTAATACACCCTTTGAAACTCTATTCAACCCTTTCAGTTTATCCTGGTCCCCATCTCCTTAAATTTGTACCTTTTTGCAGTTTCTTCAGTTTTAATCCATAGTTCATAACCAATAAATTGTGGTCAGTCCACATCTGCCCCTGGAAATGTCTTACAATTTAAAACATGGTTCCTAAATCTCTGTCTTACCACTATATAATCTATCTGAAACCTTCCAGTGTGTCCAGGCCTTTTCCATGTATACAACCTTCTTTCATGATTCTTAAACAGTGTGTTAGCTATGATTAAATTATGCTCTGTGCAAAATTCTACCATGCGGCTTCCTCTTTCGTTCCTTAGCACCATTCCATATTCACCTTTTACTCTTTCTCTTCCTTTTCCTTCAGTCGCATTCCAGTCGTAATGACTATGAAATTTTCGTGTCCCTTAACTATCTGTCTGAATAATTTCTTTTATCACATCATACATTTCTTCAATCTCTTCATCAACTGCGGAGCTAGTTGGCGTATAAACTTGTAGTACTGTGGTAGGCATGGGCTTCATGTGTATATTGGCTGCAATAATGCGTTCACTGTGCTGTTCATAGTAGTTATCTGCATTCCTATTTTTTTATTCATTTTTAAACCCACTCCTGCATAACCGTTATTTGATTTTGTATTTATAATCCTGTATTCACCTGACCAGAAGTCTTGTTCCCCCTACCAACCGATTTTCATTAATTCCCACTATATCTAACTTTAACTGAGTAGTCCGTGCCTGGAGGTCCGAATGGGAGACTATTTTACCTACAGAATAGTTCACCCAAGAGGACACCATCATTATTTAACCATACAGTAAAGCTGCATGCCCTCAGGAAAAATTACGGCTGTAGTTTCCCCTTGCTTTCAGCCGTTCACAGTACCAGCACAGCAAGGCTGCTTTGGTTGATGTTTCAAGACCAGCTCAGTCAATCATCCAGACTGTTGCCCCTGCAACTACTGAAAAGGCTGCTGCCCTCTTCAAGAACCACACATTCGTCTGGCCTCTCAAAAGAGACCCCTTTGTTGTGGTTGCACCTGCGGTATGGCTATCTGCATCTCTGAGGCATGCAAGCCTCTTCACCAACAGCAAGGTCCATGGTTCATGGGGGGTCTGTGAAGTATACTAACCAATTATGTTGACTAGTGTTGATCTGCTCACATTGATTGTTACAGGAATTATTTTTTTATTATAGACGAGTGTCATTCCATAAGTCATGGCGACTATGGTATATCATGTGAACATGTGGCATCACTGTAATCAAAATAAAAACATTCGAAAGCCCACAGCAAACAAAATCAGTGGGCAGATTGCAACCATATGCGAGTTTGCCTTGATACCAGTGTCTGAAACATTCTGTATGAGTTTGGCTGTGCTACAAGTTGGATGTAAGCAGAGTGGAATAGTGAGCATATGTGAAAATTGTCTTTCTCGCTGGCAGAAATGTTACTCAGTGTCATGCAGAACTATGAGGCATTATGGGCACTTGGGTATTGCTGTATTGAACAGTAGCTAGTTGGGTGGAGGCTTTGATGTGAATGTGCAGCAGTGATGGACTCACTATGAAGTGGGTGGCCCATGTCTATCTCCAGTGACCTGTCTTTGGCTGTTATTGAATGGTGTTTAGCAGATGACCAATGTCTGACTATGCAGGTAGTTAACAAAGGTTCAGAAGTGGACACGATAAGATACCAGCAGTATCGACCTGCAGAGATTTTAGTGGTAAGAAAATCATATGCTCAATCATGCTATTGTGATTAATGAAACCTGGGCATGAGCATATGAACCACAATTGAAGAGCCAATCAACAGAATTACATTTTCCACATTCACCATAATGACACAAGTTATGACAGAATATATCATCCACAAAGGTCATGCTCATTCTGGCATATGACAGCCGTGGTGTTCTAGAGTGTCATTGTGTCCGGAATGGCCACATTGTCAATGCTCAATACTACTACGACGACGTCATCAAGGATTGTGTGCATTGGTGGTGGTGGTAGTGGGGGGGGGGGGATGGGGGGGGGAATGTTCCCCCACTCGGCTGCCCGCTAGACCACAGTCCATGCAATTTCAGTGCCACTCTGCAGATAAAGGAACCATGGCCTTAGGAGGTGCTTTGCAGACAGGGTGGATATCCTTACAGCATTTCAGTGACAGATGGTGCCAATGCCAGTGGCATTCAATGCCTTTCCCATCATTGGCAACACACTGTGGATGAACTGGAGGGGAGGGGGCTACTTTGAAGGACAGTAGTTGATTTTGATTAATTTTTGTTCCATTTGTACTCATGCACAATTAATATAGACAGAGTTCAAACGCATGTGTTTCATCTGCCTTATTTTATATTGTGATTTAGATACACACTCTCTTACTGGTTCAATGCACATCATGGAATTTCCATGTTGTCCCCAAAATTATCAAAAGATATACCACAGTTGCAATGACTTATGGAATGACCTTTGTATATTATCAGAAAAGAATATCCAGATTCTATTTGTATCTAATACTTAAAACTAAGCAAATGTGTATAAAGAAATATTATCAGTTGTCTATATAACAGTAAATTTGGAATGTTAGGAGTTAAGAATGTATTCTACTTTGCTTTTTAATGTCATAGAATTGCAGTTTACTGCCTAATGTCCACATGTAACTTATTTTTGCACCAGAATATAAAGCTTCTTTCTGAACATGCGACAGTATGCATACTCTGTAAAACTATTAAACTTCTAGTATTGAGGTTGCTAATTTTGTAGGTCAGCTTTGAATTTTTCTTTTTAATCTCTCAAAGTTCTTCATTTCAGCTGTTTGCTCTTAACTTTTCCCCCTGGATTTGATTATCCAGGTTTCTGCTCCACATAACCTGCAACTGAAACATGTAATGTGGCACACAGTGAACCAAAACTCGTGCACTTATAATCCAGTTAAATTTCTTGCTTTCTGACAACAAAATAAATTTCAAACAAAATTTCGTCACATATGTACTGTTGATAGAAATTGGCTGTCAAGGAAAAGCAATTTGGCATTGCTGTGACCATATTTACGAATATCTTTATTCAACATTGTGTAGTTGTGATGTCCAGTTAGAGCAGTGGAGAGTTTTACATTTCATACTTGTTTGAGTATTTTATTTCTTTTTATTTTCTCCCAGTAACGTTGTAGTATACATTGTTTCTTAAATGGTATTTTTTTTTACAATTGTCAACAGTGTACAAAAAAATAAATTGGCGCTTAATGTAAAGAAGACACGATAAGTTGCAGACAGGCAAATTTAAAAGGCACTTTGGACCAGAGACTTCAGCAGCAAAAGAGAAACACACCCCATTGATGCATACAGACAAGCACACCTCATGCAAACAATGCCGGGCATTCTGGCCAGAGCTGGAGGTTGTTTGTGTGAGGTGTGCTTGCTTTTGTGTATGAAAGCTGTGTGTTTCCTTTCTGCTGATGAAGGCTCTGGCTGAAAGCTGTGTGTAAGCATCTTTTAATTGTGGCTCTGCAACTTAAATGTGTCTTCTTTACGGTAAAAAGCAGTCTATCTTTTCTACATCGTTGATATTTCTATAAGGAGTTTCTATTGTTTTGTTTTACAACTATAATTTTTTTATGTTCAACATGAAAATTACACAGGTCTGTGACATAAAAATTGTTTCAAATTTATTAAGTGATTTTTATAGTGTTTTCAGTGCTGATTTCAGGAAAAATGGTGGAAAAAATCCCATCATGTACAGTTATTTCACAAACTGCGTGTCTAGTTTTAGCTTTTTTCAGTATTTCAGCACTCTAGTGAGTTTGAATTTTGGTTTTTAGGATCTGCATAAACTGTTATTTAGCCATTTTTATACTACATATATGTAAAATAAAGAGTAATTAGGAGAAAGCAGCAGTATTTTCATGTCAGTGCCTGTCTGTCACACTGCCCCTTCCCCCCACCATCACCAAGCAGTGAGCTTCTGCTATTGTCCTCCATTTCACAGTCCCTCTTCACTCTGTGCTGTTCACATGTTGTTGTTACTAGTGCTTTAAAGTAGTGACTGTTTTCTCTTGTTGTGAAGTTGTTTTATGGACAATGGCTACCAGAGGACGTATAAACTTGCCAGATTGCTTCTGCGACATTTGTGGTAACTATACCGTTAAAAAGCAACAAAGAAACATTTCCGATTTTGTTGAAAAAGTATATTTTGCCTATTTTGGTATAAAGTTAGGTGATCAAGTTAAGCTCTGGGCCCGACACAAAGTTTGTTCAGTGTGTGTTGACGAACTGAGGCAATGGTTTCAACGTATAAAGCAGTACTTAAGTTTTGGAATACCAGTGGTTTGGAGGGAGCCTAAAAAATCATAGTGATGACTGCTATTTTTTTTTTGTGCAACGTATGAGATTTCAATTTGAAAAACAAAAAGAATATTTCTTACCCTAACATTCAATCAGCCATTCGCCCTGTTCCTCCTGGACCTGAAGTACCACTACCCTCTCCTCCAGATTCTTTGGATGATATAGATGATCATGAGCCATTGGCTCAGCAAGGTGATAGTGAAGAAGACAGAGATTGCTATGATCCTGGCACAACCGATCCCATTGCAGTCTCACAATCTGAACTGAACACCTTAGTTAGAGGCCTAGTCCTTTCTAAAGAATCGGCAGAGGTTTTAGGATCTAGATTGAAAGATAAACATATGTTGGCTCCGGGTACATCCTTTTCTTGGTATCGATAGAGGGAAAAGGAGTTTGTATCTTTCTTCTCTCAAGAAGGTGACCTGATGTTTTGCAGTGATGTTCCTGGACTTATGGCACGTGTCGAAGTAGAATAGGCTCCTGATGAGTGGAGACTTTTTATTGATTCTTCAAAAAGATGCCTTAAAGCAGTACTTCTACACAATGGCAATAAGTATGCTTCTATACCAGGTGGACACTCAGTTCACTTAAAAGAATGTTACGAAAACCTTGAACTGGTTTTAAGTAAACTCTGCTATTCAGACCACAAATAGACACTATGTGGTGATTTAAATGCTGCCTGTTCAACAAATTGGCTATACAAAGTTCCCTTGCTTTCTCTGTGAATGGGACAGTAGAGAAAGAAAGCAACACTATATAAAAAAAGCTTGGCCCTTGAGAAAAACCTTACAGGTTGGGGTTAAAAAAACGTTGAGAGGAAAAGCCTTGTGGATCCCAAAAAGGTGTTACTTCCACCACTTAACAATAAGTTGGGGCTGATGAAACAGTTTGTTAAGGCATTGCCAAAAGAAGGGGAGTGTTTCAGATATCTTTGTGGGCAGTTTCCTGGTTTATCCAAGGCAAAGCTGAAGGAAGGAATCTTTGTTGGACCAGACATTAGAGAACTAATGACAGATCCCAACTTTGTGGACAAAATGGAAACAAAAGAAAAGGCAGCATGGGCATCTTTTGAATTAGTTGTTACCGGTTTGCTAGGAAACAAAGAGAGATCCAAACTACAAGACAATCATCCCAAACATGCTCGACAGCTTTAAGAAGCTGGACTCTAACATGAGCATTAAAGTTCATTTTCTCCACTCACATCTTGACTACTTCCCTGGAAACTTTGGTGATGTAAGTGAAGAGCAGGGCGAAAGATTCCACAAAGATATCAAAGAAATGGAAAGAAGATATCAGGGAAGATGGAATGTCAACGTGATAGTGGACTACTGCTGGATGATAAAAAAGAGATGATCCTCAACGAATCCACAGCTGGAAAAGCAATAAAAGAAGCTTTGACGGAAAGCAAAAGCATTATTATAAGGACTTATTAGCTTAAAGAGAAATGGAAGTGTACTGGAAATGTCGTTTAGAACATGATTTATAAATAAAATAAAATTTTATAACATTGGAAAAATATGATAAATTACTTAAATTTTGTTGTTATACCTAAAAATACTCCCTTTTTTGTGAGAAAACCTGATGCAATAGAAAAAAAAAAATGGATTGCATTTCTGAAATCAGCACTGAAAGGTACTTAAAAGTCAGTTATCAAATTTCAAACACTTTCAAAAAATATTTTTTTGCAGACATGTGTTATTGGTGAACATGTCAGAAATATTCTTGAAGTGTAATAACAGTTCCAAATAAATTATAAATTACTTGTGAATTAATCACAGAACCTATCAATAAGAGAAGTTTAAAGTACATACTACTATGAGTTAGAGCATCCAGGTGTAATATTTTAGACACAAATGTAGTGACAGCATGTCATTTACAAAACTTACATAGTCCTCAGAGCAGATGTTTGTGAGAAATGCATAATACCCACACTCACTCAACTGATCTGACAATGTGTAGCATTTTCGTTTCAAATTGTCGATGAGGACTGATATGGAATTAGGAGCAACAGGCACAAACATTCAACTCTAAATTGTCAATTTTGATTCCACAATTCCTGTTCTTTTTTGTTACACTCTTCTCTCAGTTTGTACTTCCATAGAAACATAGTGCGTAGCAATTGCTGGCTGGTGCAGCAGCCAGAAGATCGCACTGTCAGCGCCCATTGGAGCATAAACTGATATAGGCGCAGCTGTAGCCCCAGCACTACTTGACATAAGCGGAGCTTGATTGCTACACTCCGCCCCTCATCCCTTTGCAGCCTATATGCTGGGACTTGGCAGATGAAGCTTGCTTCCTCTCTTCCCTGCACATCCCTCAGAATTTCTTCATTTCTTGGAAACAAATGGTACTTCAGACTGTTTCAGCTCAACCCCACCCAGTATCATGTTTGCCATAGGCATATCCTTTTGTTTACCTGAAATCACCTGCTCACATTTCTTTGTTTTAAACTTGAGGTCATATGTTTAAACAACTTCCTTCTAAAGATCTAAATGCTTATCTTCTTCCTCCCAGTTCTCCCCCCCCCCCCCCCCCCCCACCCATTAGATCATCAGCAAACGACGTTGCTCTCACACTGTCTCTTTATCTCTCTTGTGAACTGTGTTATTATATCATTCTTGTTCCATTCACTCAGGGTATTTGCTGTTGACAGTATAGTAATGCCCACTTTACTTTTCATGGTCAAGCTTGTATTCAGTACTGCTAAGTTCTGTCTTGGTTTTATTTTTCCAGTAGAGATAGTTGTATGTTAACACCCCCCCCCCCCCCCTTTGCAGACGACGACAGACACGTGAGCATTAACCAAATTCCATACAATTTTGGGGCACCACTGTTATCACATCTGACATGATTTCTGGGCTGTTTGGACATCAAAAGTTGCTATTTTCCTTTGAATCTCTTTCTTTTGCTGTGAAACATTGGGAGTTGCCTTTTAGATCATTCTCAAATCCACCCATATACTTACAAGTTTACTGATGAAGATTTGGCGGATAAGCATCTTATGTATCTGTTCATGGAGTACAATGGAAGAGCAGCAACAATGCTATGCTAAGCTTTTCCTGCAGTATGGCAACCACATCACAGTACGTTTGCATCTGTATGTGGGTGCTAATAGGAAACCAGATACTACTCTCATAGAATGGAAAATACTAGCTGTGCATGTATGCTACAACACCTGATCTGGAAGAGAATGTGTTACAGGTGACAATTCTGCCACCAGTGGAAATGTGGGTAAGAAATCAAATTAAATGAAACTGCTCTGTAACAAGCAACCGTGAGAGTGTGGGCTCCTTACACCACAATATCCCTGAACAAGCTACAAAATGTTGTCGGTGGGAGATCAAGTTCACTTCATATAAAATAGACAGTATACCACTTGTTGTATTTTGACAGCTGCTTTTCTTTGTTAACATATACCTCAACAAAAGGACAGTCTGGCTGGCCATTACTTATGTTCAGGGGCTGAAATTTCAGTAGTGCTGATATACAGATTTAAAAGTGAAAAAACTATTTCTAGCTTAAGAACTATTAGTTTCGTTCTCATGAAGGAAAGAATAGATTGGGGACGGTGAAAACGGAGAGGCTTGTTACTAGGATGCCAGAAAGGGATAAACCTAGCTATTGTGTATCACAATTGTATAGTCTGTCAGAAGGCAGCAGACAAAATTGGATTAATGTAGGAGATGAACAGTAGTGGGAGTAAATATTAGAAAGTGCAAAATAAACATGGAAGTAGCTATACGAAAACTTATGAAGAAGATAAATAGTTCAATGTGAAATGACAAAATGATAATCCAGTAGCAGAGCAGCAGTCATTGGTTCATTGTCAAACACTTTTGCTCAAGAGCCAATACTGATAATGTGAGGTGGCTCCTCAGGGTGCATGTTGTTGTTGTTGTCGTCGTCGTCGTCGTCTTCAGTCCAGAGACTGGTTTGATGCAGCTCTCCATGCTACTTTATCCTGTGCAAACTTCTTCATCACCCAGTACCTATTGCACCCTACAGCCTTCAGAATCTGCTTAGTGTTTCATCTCTTGGTCTCCCTCTACGATTTTTACCCTCCACACTGCCCTCCAATACTAAATTGGTGATCCCCTGATGCCTCAGAACATGTCCTACCAACCGATCCCTTCTTCTAGTCAAGTTGTGCCACAAATTTCTCTTCTCCCCAATTATATTCAATACCTCCTCATTAGTTATGTGGTCTACCCATCTAATCTTCAGTATCCTTCTGTAGCATCACATTTCAAAAGCTTCTATTCTCTTCTTGTTTAAACTACTTATCGTCCATGTTTCTCTTCCATACATGGCTACACTCCACACACATACTTTCAGAAATGACTTCCTGACATTTAAATCTATACGTTAACAAATTTCTTTTCTTCAGATATGCTTTCCTTGCCATTGCCAGTCTACATTTTATATCCTCTCTACTTCGACCATCATCAGTTATTTTGCCCCCAAATAGCAAAATTCATTTACTACTTTAAGTATCTCATTTCCTAATCTAATTCCCTCAGCATCACCTGATTTAATGCAACTACATTCCATTATCCTCGTTTTGCTTTTGTTGTGTTCATCTCATATCCTTTCAAGACACTGTCCATTCTGTTCAACTGCTCTTCCAGGTCTTTTGCTGTATCTGACAGAATTACAATGTCATCGGCAAATCTCAAAGTCTGTATTTTTTTCTCCATGGATTTTAATTCCTACTCCAAATTTTTCTTTTGTTTCCTTTACTGCTTGCTCAATATACACATTGAATGACATCGGGGATAGCCTACAACCCTGCCTCACTCCCTTCCCAACCACTGCTTCCTTTCTATGCCCCTCGACTCTTATATCTGTCATCGGGTTTCTGTACAAATTGTAAATAGCCTTTTGCTCCCTGTATTTTATGCCTACCACCTTCAGAATTTGAAAGAGAGTATTCCAGTCAACACTGTCAAAATTGGAATTATTATATTCTTCATGAAGTCTGAGGGTATTTCATCTGTCTTATATATCTTGCTCACCAGATGGTTTATGTCATGGCTGGCTCTCCCAGGCTATTGGTAGTTCTAATGGAATCTTGTCTACTCCCGGGGACTTGTTTCAACTTAGATCTTTCAGTATCTACATACTCTTCCATTTCCATAATATTGTCCTTTAGTACATTGCCCTTCTATAGAATCTCTATATACTCCATCCACCTTTCTACTTTCCCGTCTTTGCTTAGAACTGGGTTTCCATCTGAGCTCTTGACATTCATACAAGAGGTTCTCTTTTCTCCCAAGGTCTCTTTAATTTCACTGTAGGCAGTATCTATCATACCCCTAGTGATATATGCCTCTACATCCTTACATTTGTCCTCCAGCCATCCCTGGTAAGCCATTTTAAACTTTCTGTCGATCTCATTTTTGAGACGTTTGTATTCCTTTTTGCCTGCTTCATTTACCGCAATTTTATATTTTCTCCTTTCATCAATTAAATTCAATATTTCTTCAGTTACCAAAGGATTCCTACTATCCCTCATCTTTTTATCTACTGGATCCTCTGCTGCCTTCACTATTTCATCTCTCAAAGCTACCCATTCTTCATCTACTGTATTTCTTTCCCCCATTCTTGTCAATCATTCCCTAGTGCTCTCCCTGAAACTCTCCACAATATCTGGTTCTGCCAGTTTATCCAGTTCCCATCTCCTTAAATTCCCACCTTTTTGCATTTTCTTTAGTTTTAGTCTACAGTCCATAACCAATAAATTATGGTCAGAGTCCACATCTGTCCCTGGAAATGTCTTACAGTTTAAAATCTGGTTACTAAATCTGTCTCTTACCATTATATAATCTATCTGAAGCCTTCCAGTGTCTCCAGGCCTTTTCCATGTATACAACTGTCTTTCATGATTCCTAAACCGAGTGTTAGGTATGAGTAAGTTATGCTCTGTGCAAAGTTCTACCAGGCAGCTTCCTCTTTCATTCCTTACCCCCATTCCAGATTCATCTACTACGTTTTCTTCTCTTCCTTTTCCTACTATTGAATTCCAGTCACCAATGACTATTAAATTTTTGTCTCCCTTCACTATCTGAATAATTTCTTTTATCTCATCATACATTTCATCATTCTCTTCGTCATCTGCGGAGTTACTTGGCATATAAACTTGTACTACTGTGGTAGGCGTGGGCTTCATGTCTGTCTTAGCCATAATAATGCGCTGACTATGTTGTTTGTAGTAGCTTACCCGCACGCCTATTTTTTTATTCATTATTAAACCCACTCCTGCGTAACCGTTATTTGATTTTGTATTTATAATCCTGTATTCATCTGACCAGAAGTCTTGCTCCTCCTGCCACGGAACTTCACTAATTCCCACTTTATCTAACTTTAAACTATCCTTTTCCCTTTTTTAAATATTCTAACCTACATGCCCAATTAAGGGATCTGACATTCCATGCTCCGATCCGTAGTACACCAGTTTTGTTTCTCCTGATAACGATGTCATCCTGAGTAGTCCCTGCCTGGAGATCTAGACTAATAAAAGTTACCAGCTGACTGCTGAACTGTACAGAGAGCATCTCAAGATAACATTCCTGCCCTGTTTGGATAATCTACCTCAGCAAAATGACAGGGGTTTTTCTTTCAGCATGTTGGAGCCCCATCATATTTTGCACAAACAACTCATAAATTGCCGAATGAAGTTATACCTGCGTGTTGGGTAGGTTGATGGGGTCCAGTGGAATGGCCATCTATGATGTCAGATTTGACACCACCTGACTTTTTCTTCAGGGGCCATCTCAAATCTGTAATGTACAGAAACATCACCCGAACACTGCAGGAAAACATCAGAGGACGGCGTTATATAAACTGTGCGAGTTTTGTGAACTTTATTCGGATGTACCAAGTGATGCTTGCAATATTGACAGTCATTTTGTTTTGTTTAGTTTGTGCTTTCAAACAGACTAATAAAGTTACCTAATAATGAGCCTGAGTGGTAAGTCTTAAGTCATAAGAGTTAAGCTCATTATTTAAAACAGTGTATTTCCAACAATTTTGCCCTGTTTTGTTTCTTCGATATCTGCAAAAATAATGGAGTTGTCTTGCGTTACGTGACTTTTGAATCAACCTGTATATTTCCTATTACCTCTTTTTCTTCAAGATCCGTCATTTATTTAGGACCAATAATTTATATCTGATTAATGCTGAACAAATTTTAAAACCTATAATTATGACTTTGGAGTCCAGCTCATTAAAGAATATCAGGTCTAGGAAAGCAGCCATTTATGCTTTTCTTTAAAGCATTATTGGCACATATGTAATTGATGTATCTTTAAGAGTAATACATGCTAAATAAGGACCAAGAATCCAGATTTATTTTCCATATTTATTCTAATTTTTTGATGTACTACAAATTTTAAAATAATGACGACAGTAAGGATAATTATCCTCTCAAGAAAAAAGTGCGAGGTGAGTTATTGAGAATTTTCTCTTTCTCAACCTTCCAAAATTTCTTGCTCATGCAACAAACATGATGTAATTATAGCAGAACTACAGCAAACTGTGAAACCTAATGAGTACACACATGAAATTCTGTCAATACAATCGTACAACCTTAGCCATTAGCGACAGCAGCTATTACATTCGCCAACATATCTTTTGAAATAATTCTAGAAACTGACAACATAAAGCATCATCAGTCAAGGGACAAGCAGCGAAACGTCCATACATAGTTCTTATATGCAATGAGTCCAGTTTTTGAGCAACAGACGGCTTGCGCGTCAAGAAAACTACAGCTGACTTATACTTGGGCGTGGTCTTTTTTAACACAAAGTTGCGGCCCCAGTTATGCTTGGGATTGGTCTCCACGGTGTTAGCGTTTTTATTGATAGACAGCAGGGATGTTACAATAAGTAATAGATGAATTAATTCTTTAGCTACAGTGCGATGCATGTTAATTATATTGATGATAGTGTAGGAATAGAGAGGAAAAAATAGACTGTATAAAGAACTTGAGACACCAGGCAAGTAGTATGTTGAATCCCCCATGCCTAGGTCAGAGAGGTTCCTTGAACAGTTGTGGAGTCAGGATAATTTATAACTAACGATTTAACCTTGTATTGCATTTTGTGATTCACTAGCCAGTGTTGCAGTTTAGTTATAACTGAACAATTTTGTTGGGAGCACTAGTGTTCTGGAAAAACTGATTTAGTTATAAAGTAAGCTTAGTTTTGTATGCATAATATTTAATCTTTGAGAATTTTTGTAACAATTTTACACATGCTGTTGACTACTATGAAAAACTACAGTACTAGGAAAATGTACAGTCTTTATTGATCTGTCATAAGTAAGAAAATGTATTTCCATAGGGCTATTGGTAAAACACACACACATTAAATGGTCTTGATGATGTTTGAAACTTTCAGCTACATAATAGCTATTTTATCATCAGTAACAAGCTCTCAAAGATACAACATGTGCTTTGGACAAACAGAATGCCATGTCAATCATTGAACTGAGTAACAAACCTTGCAACAGAAAATATAGTTTCAGGTAATATCTTGTTAATAACATACTTAACTAAATTTTACAGTATTGCAATAGTTTTTATTGGATTGTCTTATTACGAGCCTTCGGTACAGCAGTGTCATTCACTTTTCTAGGATTTCTATTTAAACATCCACTGATCACATGTTATAAATCCAACACGCTATTTTACATTGACAACATTAATTTGCAAGTGCTTTGTAAAATATTTTCACTTCACAATGCCTATAAAATTATTAAATTTGTAGCAAAAATAAGAAACGACACATTTTAGGTAAATGAAATCGCTGATTATGAAGCAAGTATAAAACAGGACACGACAAGCTTACTTAGTTCATCTCGTATGTACATGAATAAATTTTACACTGTAGATAAAAATTTTAATTTAAAATCATGAGCTTAACATTGTCAACTACTGAGTATTTTATGTAAAAGCTCTATCCACATGGAATCCAAATGACAGTTGCAAAACAGTCAGGTAATTAAAGTAATATTTCCATGTAGTTAACAGACCTTTTTTCACATGATTGTCTACAAAAATGAATCCTATACCACAGTAATACAGAACACAACATTATCACAAGAATGTAAGATGGGACAAGCCAAGTATCATAGCCTCATATGCACGTGAATAAATATTACTTGAAGTAAAGTAACCATATTGGTCATTTTTGCAGTTATAATTTTAGATTAAAATGATGTTCTTAACTTTGTCAACTATTAAACATTTATGTAAAACCACTATCATATATAGTCCCAAGATGATATTTTCCAAAGCATAATTCATCATTGCAACATGTCTTTTTCACATGATTGTCTTACACAAACACACTAATGTAGTGTACAACAGTATTACAGAAGTTGCATGCACAAATGCATGTCAGTCACAAGCACATTCTGGGCTCCACACAGATGTGACTCTTCAATAAAAGCAGCTTGTATGAAGACAAACTTTTCCTATGGCTTCATTAAGTAATTATATACATAAGGCAGGTGATTCCGTAATGTAGACAAATCATCCTGTAAGCATATAAAACAGCATGTGAGACATACAAGAGGAGTATATTAAGTTTGGGGTTTACGCGACAGTCATTAAAACTGTAACAACATCAATTGATTTAGGAGGTTAGTGTCAAGCATTCAAGTGCAATCAGAAAAGTATGAGACAACTTTTTAAGTCATAAATCAGTTTCTTGATTTTGTAGTGGAAAATTTGCATTGAAATGACTGCACATTGAAGAATTCGTAAGCAAAACATGGGATAGTGGTGAGTGGCAGTTGCCCCTTCTTTAGTCTCCAACATGTTTTTTGTGTGCATAATTCGAAGTAAAAGTAGGGAATCTAAATAATAATCTTAAATATCGTTATCACATCAAGATGATGTTTTATTCCATCAAAATATTTCTACAAATGTCAAGGTCAGGATGAAGTGCTCTCACAGTTGTATAGTCTGTTAAAAGGTAGCAGAAGAAAGGGGATTAATATAATACATTAGGGGGGTGGAAACCAGAGGAAAATACCAGAAAGCACAAAAATAAACGTGGAAGGTAGATAAATAGTTCATCACGAACTGACAAAATGTTAAAGCTAGTAGCAGAGAATAGTAACTCAGCAGCCAATGGTTTACAGTGTACTGCCTCAAAATTAAAAGCTACAACATGGTTACCTAAGCCTCTTAACTTGGCCACTCTACAAAAGAGGTTTTGGGAATCTCACTGACAAAATATTTGAATGCTAAGTATCATTGGCATATGCAGGATGGTGTTTCTAGTCCATCAAAATACACTCCTGGAAATGGAAAAAAGAACACATTGACACCGGTGTGTCAGACCCACCATACTTGCTCCGGACACTGCGAGAGGGCTGTACAAGCAATGATCACACGCATGGCACAGCGGACACACCAGGAACCGCGGTGTTGGCCGTCGAATGGCGCTAGCTGCGCAGCATTTGTGCACCGCCGCCGTCATTGTCAACCAGTTTGCCGTGGCATACGGAGCTCCATCGCAGTCTTTAACACTGGTAGCATGCCGCGACAGCGTGGACGTGAACCGTATGTGCAGTTGACGGACTTTGAGCGAGGGCGTATAGTGGGCATGCGGGAGGCCGGGTGGACGTACCGCCGAATTGCTCAACACGTGGGGCGTGAGGTCTCCACAGTACATCGATGTTGTCGCCAGTGGTCGGCGGAAGGTGCACGTGCCTGTCGACCTGGGACCGAACCGCAGCGACGCACGGATGCACGCCAAGACCGTAGGATCCTACGCAGTGCCGTAGGGGACCGCACCGCCACTTCCCAGCAAATTAGGGACACTGTTGCTCCTGGGGTATCGGCGAGGACCATTCGCAACCGTCTCCATGAAGCTGGGCTACGGTCCCGCACACCGTTAGGCCGTCTTCCGCTCACGCCCCAACATCGTGCAGCCCGCCTCCAGTGGTGTCGCGACAGGCGTGAATGGAGGGACGAATGGAGACGTGGCGTCTTCAGCGATGAGAGTCGCTTCTGCCTTGGTGCCAATGATGGTCGTATGCGTGTTTGGCGCCGTGCAGGTGAGCGCCACAATCAGGACTGCATACAACCGAGGCACACAGGGCCAACACCCGGCATCATGGTGTGGGGAGCGATCTCCTACACTGGCCGTACACCACTGGTGATCGTCGAGGGGACACTGAATAGTGCACGGTACATCCAAACCGTCATCGAACCCATCGTTCTACCATTCCTAGACCGGCAAGGGAACTTGCTGTTCCAACAGGACAATGCACGTCCGCATGTATCCCGTGCCACCCAACGTGCTCTAGAAGGTGTAAGTCAACTACCCTGGCCAGCAAGATCTCCGGATCTGTCCCCCATTGAGCATGTTTGGGACTGGATGAAGCGTCGTCTCACGCGGTCTGCACGTCCAGCACGAACGCTGGTCCAACTGAGGCGCCAGGTGGAAATGGCATGGCAAGCCGTTCCACAGGACTACATCCAGCATCTCTACGATCGTCTCCACGGGAGAACAGCAGCCTGCATTGCTGCGAAAGGTGGATATACACTGTACTAGTGCCGACATTATGCATGCTCTGTTGCCTGTGTCTATGTGCCTGTGATTCTGTCAGTGTGATCATGTGATGTATCTGACCCCAGGAATGTGTCAATAAAGTTTCCCCTTCCTGGGACAATGAATTCACAGTGTTCTTATTTCAATTTCCAGGAGTGTATTTCTATTAATTTTCAGGTTTCTCCCACTCAAAATTAAAGAGTTTAAGAAGTCTGTACTAACAATGTTATTGCATAAAATTTGAATTATTATAGTAAAACATTTTCACTGACAAAACAAACTAAATGTAATCTAACAATGGGAACTCTAGGTTGGATTGCTGCTCCCTTTCTATGTGCGAATTGCATTCTGGTCTGAGCTGCTGGAGATGGCGGTCACGTATGCCTGAGGTGTGCTTGCATGCGTGAATGAATGTTTCGTCTTTCCTATTTTGATGAAGGCTGTGGCTGAAAGATAATGTGTAAGTGTCTTTTAGTTGTGTCTCCAACTCTGTGTGTCATCTTTATGGTCAGTAGCAATCTATTTTTTCTTATATTGCAGATATAGTCTAAGGATTGAAAGACGATGATCATCAACATTTTTGTTGAATAAGTAACATTAATACAGAAGATTTACATAGTGACACAGTATTCATAGTTCTGTAATCATGAATTGAAACAATGTAGTTTTTATACACCACTATATGAAATGACAAAACCTTTTTTAGAGCTTTGAGATCATAATATTTAAATTCTGAAGCACAATAAACTAATTCAAAGTTGGAGAACTTTGACAGCAAACAATGGCTTTACCTATTATCATCCTTTAGCAGATCAGGCCACTATGTGACAATCTACCAACATATGATGAACCCTCTAAAGAATAAGCTTTAAACAGCCACTGTTATTGTTAATATTAATAACTTCAATAACAACAACAGACCATTTCAAAAAGGGCTCTTATCATGTTATGGTCATTGTTTAATTGCAGCATGGTATTACGAGAAAGTTTGCAGAGTGTTAATTTGTACTGAAATTAGGAAAAATACCTTTAATATTCAGTGCCCATGAAAATACACACGTACTGTATATTGTTGCAGTCCTCAATCTGATGCAGCTCTTCATGCCAGTGTATCCTAGGAAAATTTCTTTATCTCTGTGAAAATATTGCAACGAACACCCATCTGAACATAGATACTATATTCAAGCCTTGGTCTCCCTTTACAATTTTTATACCCCTACACTATCCTTAATTACCAAATTAACTATTCCTTGATGACTGAAAATGGGCCGAATCAGTTTATCCCTTCTTTTAGTACAGTTGTGCCCTTCAGATGTGTAACTATTTTCCTTCACAAATGGGGGGAGGCAGCTTTATAGATCCAACAGCATTCTGTTTGTATTGTACAAGATCTTGACTACAATTATTATCAATAACAAACTATAGATTTTAATTGGGAAAAGGAACAAGCTGGTTTAAAAAGCAAGTTCTGCCCAATAGGCCATTTACAAGTTATGGATCAAATTAAAGATCATTACCATTTTATAGAGTTCATATACTTTGAGAAAGCTTTTGACTCAGTTTCAACAAAATCTGTACTGACCGACTTTGAGAAGCAAGGTAACTAAAGAATATACAAAGTGTGCCAGGAGGAATGGTCAGTATTCAGGGATATGACAGGAATGATTACTCGAAGCAAAAAGATCTAGAAAACATGGGCTCTAAAAGGCGTGCCTTAAGAGCTATTGACATTTCTTTCTCTTGAAACAAATATCTTCTACTCCAAGATCTTTGCTTTCCATCTTTTGGAAGACACTAATATGGACCAAAACAAGAAAAAAAATTGTCTAGTAAACATGGGCTCTGAAATGCATACCTCAAGAGCTATGAGCACTTGTTTAGTACACTATTCTGCTTCTAATGCTTGTTCCCATCATAATGCTGAATACTGACCATTCCTCCTGGGACACACTGTACATGGTAATGCTATACTTTTGATTAGGCATCTTCAGGATAGTGAGAATTTCAGAATTGGAAATAGTCACACAAGGATGTTACTTGTCACCAAATCTATTCACAATTGTCCTACAATACATTATCAGAATCTTTAAATACAAAAATGAAGAAATTATGTGTGTCAGTATCTAAACAGCCTATGTTGTTTGATGACACTGTACAGTTTACCTCTAGTGCAGATAAACTTACAAAATCAATAGAGCAATTTTGAAAGTAGGCCTGAAAATCAATATATCAATACAATAATGCACAATTAACACATGAAAGAAATAGTATTTCCTCTAAACCATGGTTTTATTTACCAAGGAAAATCATCAAACAGAGACACGTTTTCAGGCATTATTTTATTTAGACAACCAGTTTTGGCATCTTAATAATGCCATCTTCAGGCCCCTATGCACTCCATGTACAGTCAGATATATTGATACCTGTGCATACTGGAGCCATCAATGTCTAGATTATGTGCATTTAACAACAACAGCTTTGTGGTGGCTATTCATTTGAGTAGACTGTTTGTTGGTGGTCATGCCCACAGAAAAGGCCATGCAGAAGTTACAGCAGTGTCGGTACACGATTGCTTTCACACACAACCCACCTTGGGACAATTTAGGATAAACGTGTGACATGACTGAAACAGGACGTGCCGTTTGGTTGCATAGAATAGGTATGATCTGAAATGGACAAGAATATCTTGTAGATTAGGTGGAAGGCAGAATATCACTTTGGAAGAGGTGGGGAGACTATTGTGTTATAGCCAGGGGCACACATGACACCCTCATACATTAGCTTGTTTAACAAATCCATGGCTTGGCCATATGTGCTTGTATGGCCCTTTTATATGCCAACCACTTATGAGTGATCTGGACAAAGCCTTCCCAGCCACTCAAGATTCTAAATGCCTTATCTCAGTCAGGTTCATTGAAGATATCTTCACAATCAGGACTCAACGGTTAGACACACTATCATTATTCCTCTGCAGCTGCAGCAGCTTCTCTCCTATGAAAGTGCCAACAATATCTGAATCTTTCAACTTATCAAGGTCCTATCTTCATAATTTCCTATCTTTCTGCAATTTCTTCAGTTTTAATCTGCAGTACATAATTACTAAATTATGGTCACAGTCCACATATGCTCCTACAAATATCTGGCAGTTTACAGCCTGGTTTTAAAATCTATATTATATAATTTGTTTGAAGTCTTGTGATGCCCTAGGGCTCTTCCACATACACAGCTTACTTTCATAATTCTTAAATCAACTGTTTGTAGTGATTAAATTGTGCTTTGTGCAAAATTCTCTCAGGGGCTTCCTCTTTTCTTCCTTCCCAGAGTTCATATTCTCCTCTAATTTTCCTGTCTACTATTCCTATTATTGAAATCCAGTCTGCCATCAGAATTAAATTTTCTTTTCCCTTAATTTGTAATGAGTAATTTGTTTTACCTTGTAATACATATGTATAGTCTCTTCATCACACAAGCCAAAATAAAACAAAACAAAGGACACCAAGTGGTCAACATTGTTACTGGCAACAGTTTGGCAGTGACCATTCATCCTGGTAGACAGCTGGTTGCTAGTCATACTGACATAAAAAGCTGTGCAGTGTTTGTAGCTGAGATTGTGTATAGCACGGCAGCTTTCACATGTGGGCCGGCCTCTGATGGGGTGGGATAAACCTGTGCAGGACTAGGGTAGAAAGAGCTGGGTCGGTGGATTGGGCAGGTCTTGGATCTTGGTCTTATACAGGAATACGGTCTGTGAGGCAACAGGCAAGGAGTGGGATGTCATGTAGGTTCATTGGGTGATGGAACATCACTTTACAAGGGGCAGAAAGGATCTTGGATAGCATGCCCATCATTTCATGGCATGAGAAAGGATATAGAAGGCCTGATGAAGGATAAGGTTCAACTATCTCACTCCAGGATGATATTGAATGATCACCTTCACCATGTTCTGCTGCCCACTGGCTCTGACAATTGTGCATCACATGCCTAGCCCGTGCAGGCATTCTTAGCCAGCAAACCAGCTGCATCCCTTGAGCTGCTAGCTACCAGCCCCATCCCCTCTCCCTGCCTCTCACTCACTTTATCCACCCTACGCTATTCCCCTTGCTTAATTGCAGCACTACCATTGTGTGCCCAGCTGACACCATGCAGAGCTGTGACTCTCTCTCTCTCTCTCTCTCTCTCTCTCTCTCTGTGTGTGTGTGTGTGTGTGTGTGTGTGTGTTTGTGTTTCCTCCACCTTGAGAAAGGGTTACTCCGAAAGCTAGCAAGTTCTTTCTTTTTGTGTGTGACTCTTGACTACTCAATGCTTCTGCTTTTTGGTGAGTGGTCTCCTTTACTCCTAAACTATTTACATACTAACAGAATTTTCCAACAAAATTATGCATCAAAAATAGATTATTATAATCACTAACAACAAATAATATGGGGTAAACTGCAAGGAAATGAGTGTATCAATTCCAACTACTGTGAAGAGGTCTTTGAAAAATGTGTGGCTATCTACTTTATCCAATATCGTTACCACCCTAGAACATCATTCCATAAGACAACAGGGACTCAAAATGTAGTACAAAATAAGCGTGATCAGGACTCGAAGAAAGAGGAATTTTCAAACGAACTCAAGATAAAAAGATATTGTGAGTTGCCATAGCAACCATTAGTAACAAGGCAGGGAAATTCCTGAATGAGATTATCACTCTGCATCGGAGTGTGCACTGATATGAAACTTCCTGGCAGATTGAAAGTGTGTACCAGACAGAGACTCGAACTTGGGACCTTTGCCTTTTGTGGGCAAGTGCTCTACCAACTGAGCTACCCAAGCAGTTTCATATCAGTGTACACTCTGATGATGAGTGAAAATTTCATTCTGGAAACATCCCCCAGGCTGTGGCTAAGCCATGTCTCCACAATATCCTTTCTTCCAGGAGTGCTAGTTCTGCAAGGTTTGGAGGAGAGATTCTGTGAAATTTGGAAGGTAGGAGACGAGATACTGGCAGAAGTGAAGCTATGAGGACGGGGCGTGAGTCGTGCTTGGGTAGTTCAGGTGGTAGAGCACTTGCCCGCGAAAGGCAAAGGTCCCGAGTTCAAGTCTCGGTCCAGCACACAGTTTTAATCTGCCAGGAAGTTTCATCCAGGGAAATTGTTTCACACAACTCTGTAAGACGGGAAATGAATACTTTGAAAGAGAGCACAGATTGACCTAAGGAAGTAATAATGATTATTCAGTCGAAAATCCCAGGTGTTACTACACACGTTGTTAGTTCATGAGTAGATAATATAGGACAAACTTTTAACGAAAAAATAGTCAACTTTGACATTTTAAATGTAAGTAGTTTTGCAGAAACATTTGAACTAATTAAAGATCGAGAAGTAACCAAGCGTATAATCTCCGGAAACATTTGGATGGTTGCTTTTTCCGAACGTAATGATGCTGGTAAGGTTATGGACCACTTGTCGGAAGAATTCAAATTTATCAAGGATGGAATAGAAAATAGAATAACTTTGCCTAATGTTGTGTTACCGAGTAAAGTGGTGATTGTTTTGTCGTGGGGAGACTTTCACACAAAATTTAACAAGAAGTACTGGTTAGCACTAGCTCAAGTGAGGTTAAGGTCAGATCCATGGAATCTGGGCGGAGTCACATCTGTCTCCCAGGGATGTTAATGTTCTGTGTTGACGGGCGGAGTGACGGCCATTGGATCCCTAGTTGTTTTCGGTGTTTCTTCTGCAATAAAACTTTCCTGCACTGAATTACCCCAACTTCTTACACTATCCCCCTACTTCTTATACTGTCCTATCAGCCACCATTAGGAGAAGTTGTCCTCGGTTGTTAGAGGATTGTGCCCGTTAAGTCGCCTTTATGCTCCAATCTAGTCAGTGGTGGTCCCGATTTTAATGCCAACAGCAGCCGAGGCTCTCCACGTATAGTTAGGTCCTATTTTTGCCTAAGCTGCTCTTTGAAAGTAATCTCTTATCCAGTTGATCCATGCAAACCTTGGTGCAGATTAATAAAATGCAAAGAATGTTGTATTAATAGAAAATATGATTTTGCATGAATCATTACATAATTATGATAATATGATACATAATTTTATATGTAATGCAGAATGTTTTTTACCTTTTATGAGATGTGATCTATAGGGGAGGGTTTCTATTAGTTTTTGGAGGGGTGGGTAGTGTAAGTACAAATATGGCTAAACGGAACACACACCACACCTCCCAAACGACCCTCGCAAATAAGTGTGACTGATTTTTCACCATTTGCTGTTCCATAGATGTTGCTAAGATTTTTCTTTGGGGACCTCAAGGGTGAAGGAGAATGTCCGTTCTGTAAGAGACAATTAACACCATACCTCCTTCGGCTTTTGACTCAAATACCGATGAGGTAGGGGTCCTGGGGAAGGGGGGTGGGAAGGGTTTCCTGTCTTTGAGGCTATCTTCTTACACTTCTTCGATCTTAGCGACCATTTCTACTTTTTCCTTTCTTACTTCTCATTTGAGTACCTATCTATCTTTCGCTCTTTCCATATTCAACCACTTCTATCGCAGAAGTCCTTCTCATTTTCCGTGGTTTCCAATAAGTTCTACAAATGGTTCAAATGGCTCTGAGCACTATGGGACTTAACATCTGAGGTCATCAGTCCCCTAGAACTTAGAACTACTTAAACCTAACTAACCTAAGGACATCACACACATCCATGCCCGAGGCAGGATTCGAACCTGCGGCCAAAGCGGTCGCACGGTTCCAGACTGAAGTGCCTAGAACCGCTCGACCATTGTGGCCGGCTAAGTTCTACATCGTACACACGTGTGTGTGTGTGTGTGTGTGTGTGCGCGTGTGTGTGTCTGTGTATGTGTGTAGCGCCTATGTGCATAAGTAAAAACTATGATTATTTTACATCGAGTATACCTAAGTAGGGAGCGTGAGTAATTAAGGAGAGCATAAGCCAGAGAGGAAGGGTTTGTGATAATTGTTTAGGAAGGTCAGTCTAACAAATATTTTGATGACTGGTAGGATAGTGGGACTCTTGTAACACAAGTAAACGCATTTGTATGAATAGTGTATAGAGGTAGAGTACATACCAAGAGCATAAAAGTTGAAAAGTAGGAGGAGGACTCTAGGGTACTAAATGAAGTATTAAAAAGTGAGTGTGAAGTGTGAAATAGATTTTGTAATTTTGCCAGAGGATATTTAATTATAGTGCACATACAGATGTATACTTGAGTAATGAATCTAGAGGCCTACTCATAAAGGATAAGGAGGGTGCACCCAGCATTTATTGGATATAAAGGGCAGATAGGAAGACTTAAGAAAGGCTGACCTATACTGTCGGACAGGGGCACCATAGGAGAATAGGAATTTAAAGCGGCGTACCTACTGAAATGGAAGGAGAAAAGACACTAATAGGGTCAACCCATGTGTAAGGTATAGATGCTGATGAAAGGGGAAAAGGACAGTATCGTGACAGAAGTCACACATTTTGTAGGAATTATTCTGGTAAGTTTGAATTCTATATTTCACAACCACTATTATGTTTTCTGAGTGTCAATAGGAACATTTTATTTTGTCCAGAGTTCCTCCAAACTACTATAAGTAATGAGGCCATTATGTACTAAAGAGGTAGTACAGAGAATTAGAACAAAGGATGAAATATTCAAGGGTCCAGGACTCCTGAAATTTACAATTGGAAAAAGAGAGCTAACTCCAACGTGCATTGAAAGGTTCACATTTTATAACTAGTAGTAGACTGGAAAAAAGGAACGACCAAGCAATAAGAACAAGAGTATTTACGTTTATTGATAGAAAAAGACGTACTGTTGAAAAATGAAATGTTATCCTATGCGATATTAATGTACATGGTAATTACGTACAAAATATTGCATGTTTGATCTAAGGAAGGGCAGATGTAGTGATTCAAGAATTTCCACATAAATTTTGGAACCACTTGACATTCTGCCGCCTCAAACACACGATGTTTTAAAGATAAGTGTGAGAGAGAGAGCCTATTTACTGCGCAACACAAGTTTGTGTGTGCAGGATGGACGTGTATCGTGGGAAGACAAGAGTTGCGTCAGATGAGCGACGCTGACAAGTGTTTGCCACTCATGCCATAGAACCTGTATGGAGGATGCAAGGAGTAACTACGTATTATTCCTTGGCAGTTGAATAACTGTTATTGTTTTAGACAATTGAAACATGATATGTCTAGAGGCTCTTACTTAATCTTGGTGTTAGACTTGCTTGAAGCAAGACCTGTTTTGGAATTTCAGGTGGTTATTAAACCCACCACATTATAATTATAGTTAATAGTATCTGATGGCTATTGGCATAGTTGACTTGCAAGAGACTGTATGCTTATATGAAACTTGTGGAAATGAAAATGTACCTGAACTGAAATGAAAGAGTATGAGGGTACCAAGTTATTTCTAGTGTGTGTGTGTGTGTGTGTGTGTGTGTGTGTGTGTGAGAGAGAGAGAGAGAGAGAGAGAGAGAGAGAGAGAGAGAGAGAGAGAGCGAGCGAGCAATTTTTTTTTTTTTTTTTTTTACTTCCTCTAACCAGCATTTTTCTTCGAAAAAGAAGTTGTGGAGATTGACACCGCCGCATATCCGTAGAAGAGGATCGGCTAAACATTTCAAGTAAGTCAACTGTAGTAAGAGACGTGTGAAGTTCGCAATCCAGTTTTGCGCCGCTTCTCTTGTCGCTGAAACCATTAGAATATATGCAAGAACAGAACATGATACTCTTAGCTTCTTGATTGTTATTTCTATTGTTGACTATTTTTGCTTGTTATCCAGCTTGACTGTAAGGAATTTCACAAAGTGTTTCATTTAGTATTTGACCATTAATGTCTATTTTTAGCTGGTTGCATTAGTTAGCTTGAAGCTGCACAATTAGAGTTGATGTGCCATTAAGATAAACAGTTCAAAGTCAGTGAGTTTGTGAATGTCCATTTGTGCTGTGTCTGGTACAATTGAGCTTGGGCCCCCAGTTAGTATGTTTGTATCATCATTAATATTACACTTTATATATAGTTCTTTAAATTAATTGTACTGCTGTATATGTAGGTGAAGCAAAAGAATGGCCCCAGTGTAGTCCATACAGGAGGGATGTCATTAATTGCATAACAGTTTTCTTTCACAAGCAGGGACAAGAAGCATACACAAGAGTGAACCAGTATTACTCGCACAGTGACAGAATTCATATTGATGAGTCACTTCGTATACAATTTCCTGTCAAAATTGCATAAATAATACTGATTGTCATACAGATCTATGAGGAACTACAAAGTGTATACAAGCATGAATAAAATTATTTAAAACTACTTGAAACATTTTCATTTGTACACAAAGAGCTTTGTGACAACACATATTATTCTGTATGTAAATTCATACAAAATATTACCAAATTCAGAACACAGACAAACCAAACTACTGTAGGCTTACTGATACCAAATTACATGTCACTCTAGATGAGTGATGTGTAAACCTATGTCTATTTTACTGATGAATAATCTTTGTGAACTATAAACACTATCATGATTTAATATGGGAGAGTGCAACTGTTGTACGGTTTTGTTATGTATACTGCAGGGACACCATGTATCTTTAAGGCAGGTCGGCAACTGCAGTAAGTGCACTAGGTGCAATACTTACATGGATGTCTGTGCACTCTCCATGCATTGTCATCCTAGGCTGGAATAATGAGGATACACAGGAGTAAATGCCCCCAGCGTAACAATGGTGGTAATGATTCGCGAAGAAACAGCACAAGACTGTAAAATTTGATCACACACACACACACACACACACACTTGGGTGGGGGATGGAGGGTGAGGGGACAGCGAGTTACATTAGGTTTGGACTAGGGAAGCTACGGGAGCGAAGGATGTGCTGTAAGGATAGCTCCCATCTACGCAGCTCAGAAAAGCTGGTGGTTTTGGGAAGCATTGTGATGGGACGGGAAGTGAAGCAGCCATTGAAATCATGCATATTGTGCCACTGGGTGGTCCACCTTGTTTTTGGCAGCACTTTGGCGGTGCTCGTTCATTCTGATAGACAGCTGGATGGCTGTCATACCAATGAACAACACTGTGCAGTGGCTGCAGCAGAGCAGGTGTACGACATAGCTGCTGCTTTCAGTGATGACCTGGTACTGGGTGACATGAGGGCCGCTTCTTTGCAGTTGGTTCTTGGGGTGAATGTGAGGATCGGGTGTGTGTGGGGTTACTGCTTGGAAGAACTGTTTGTTTATTAGGCCTGGAGGATACTACCTGTCCGCAAATGCCTTTGTCAGGCCTTCAGCATACTGAGTGAGGGAGTTTTCATCACTGCAGGTGCATCTACCACGGTTGGCCAGGCTGTATGGGAGGGATTTTTTGATGTGGAAGGAGTGGCTGCTGTCAAAGTGCAGGTATTGTCGGTGGGTTTGATGTGGACAGAGGTGTAGGGGAGGAGATCGGCGTCTAGGAAGGTGGCACGATGGGTGGAGGAGGTCAAGGTGAAGCGGATGGGAGGAAGGTGTTGACATTGTGGACAAATGAGGATAAGGTGTCCTGGCCTTGGGTCCAAGTTATAAAGATGTCATCAATAAACCTGAACCACACCAGGGGGTTTGGGGTTTTGGGAAACTAGGGTTGGCATAGGAGGGTGCCATATGGGTGCCTATGGCTGTGCCACGAGTTTAACTGTATACCTTCCCTTCAAAGGTGAAGAGGTTATGGGTTAGGATTTAATTGAGTAGCCGAATGAAGTGGTGTGTTTGGAATCTGCAGGGCATTGGGAGAGGTAGTGTTCAATTGCAGCAACGCCCAGCAAGGCCATGGGCATGAGAGATGCTGGTATACAAGGAGGTTCCATCTACAGTGACGAGAAGTGACCCAGGAGATAAGGGTGTTGGGATGGTAGAGCACTGGTGCAGGAAGTTGTTGGTCTCTTTAATGTGGGTGGCTACGTTTTTGGGCAATTGGTTGCAGATATTGGTCAACAAGGGCCAAGATTCTTTCAGTGAGGGCACCGTAATTCTGTGCATTAGAATTTGTCACATTTTTATCAAAGAATATAACATGAATGTCTTTGAAGAAAATCTGCAATTTAGTTCCAAGAATTTGATGTTACATTAAAGCATCACACTTTCAGCATGATTCCAGATTGCAGAAGAAAAGAAGTCCGAGAAATTTACAGAGTCATGAACCAGAACTTCAGCAAACTAAATACTATTAATTATCTACAGCTCAGCTGCAAATTCAAACTACTGGACCCAGAATATTTAATGCTGGAACAGCGTCAAATTGGTAAAGAATGTTGACAATAACTTGAAGCCAGGAATTAATCAAGAAAAAATTGAAATTTTAATTCAAGACTTACTGGGAGGTTATTGTTGTTATCACTGAAAACCAACTAAACAATAGCATGTTAAGAAGTACTATGTAACTACATACAAGCATGGGAAGTCAAGCATTTAAGAAGAAATAATTCTGTGATGAGTAACAATCAAAGTTGTCGGCAGAAAATTATAAATACCACAAATCTAAAGACTGACCCAACAGCTACTACAGATGATGAGTGTGTTCTCGGGTCTCCATAACAACACAGCAAGTAGTGGTGTATCAATGGCAGTTTCTCACCAATCCAAACCAACCCGGTTTCTCCGAATGGAGCAAATCATCTCATTATCAGCATATCAGCACAGTGAGCTGCTCAACTAAGTTAAGTGAGCTGTATTGAAGCCAGCTTAAGCTTTTTGGTTGTCTGGTGACAGTGCGTGTTTTGTGTAGTGTAAGTCGATAATATACGTGTAACATTTTTTAAAACTAAGTTATACACGCTTTTAAAAGTTGTTAATTGAAGAAAAATAGTTGTAAACCTGTTACTGTTCTAATTATATGCCAGTGCTGACTAGGAGTATGGAAAATATAATGTAGGCTCTGACAGACTTAAAGCATCAGGATGATGAGTTACAGAATGAGTTGAATGCCAGGTTAGATAAGGCGAATAATAAGACAAGTAAAACCAATTCTGAATATAAATACAAATTTAGAGGCTCAGCGTGTTAAGGTTGAACATGCTGTTGCTGAAATAAATATCAAGTTGGATATAACAGAACCAGGAGAGATCAACACATTACTGACAAGTGAAGAAAAACTACAAATAAACTAGCTGACCCACATGAATAATTCACACTCTATCATAATCAGTCACCTGTAGGTAATATAGTAATTGAGCCATAAGTAAATACAAATATTTATTAATAAAACATATAATATTATTAACAGTAGTAACAAACATTAGTCTCATTGTGAAAAATCAGTATCATTATATACACTACGATTAATTGTGAACCATTTAAAAAGCAGATATTGTCTTTGTCAAGTTAATATGTTTGCCCGAAACTTATTTATTTTACAAAATTCATTGAAAACAATGTTAGCAGCTATAACAAGGTGTGTAAGCAGACAAGGAAAAAAATTCCCGGATATCCTGTTTAAAAATACACTTTTTCCTGGGCGAAAATACACCTTTTCATGCTACGTGACAGTAGGTTTTCCGTAGATTTTTTCCCTTGGAACTGTAAAACTTACCAATCCTTTGAATGGTTAATGTTTTATACACTGGCATAGAGCTTCCCGGGCGGAGGGGGGACATGGGAGATAAGTTTTGGAAAGACCTTTGATATGCAGCAACAAATATGCTGCATATTTTCGTATTACGAAAGTATAAATTCGAATTGCACCAAACACAGCATGTTAATTTCTGGAGCATTGAAATTGAGATTGGGATGTCCTGTAAGCCAGTCATATCTCGTGCCACGTGATCTCTCCAGCTGATGACAGCAGATATTCAGAGCATAGGACATATGTTCTAGTCAGCCAATAGCAAGATCACTGTAACGTAGTGCGAACACACAAAGAGGAAAAGTTAATGGTTTACATTAATATACATAGTATAGCCCAATAAAGGCTAAGCTTTCACATATAATATTGCTCTCGAAGATTAATAAGCTACAATAGAAGCTAAGCTTTCACACGTAATATTGATCTTTTTGTGTGTGAGTTATACTTTAAGATACATCACACAAATGTGCCAGTGAATTTAAAATGACATAAATGTTTGGTCTTCTGGGCTTGAAATTCTTGTAAGTGGATGGTCCTCAAAGTGATCATTTTTAAATGCTCTGTGATTTAAGAAATTCATTCCACTTTCTCACACGTAACATAATTCATCTTGCATAAAAAAAATTTACTTTGAAAGTAACGCTTTTCAAACCACCATTCGCAATACTATCCCGAGACTATTGGAGATAGGTTCAATTTAGCAGTTGCCAGAGAGTACCAGAAAACAGGTATTTTTGCGTGTGTGCAGCTGCAGTGGTGTAGGAAGCTTGCATGTGTGTATAAAGCACTAAGAGAGCTTACATTACGCCATAAAAGAAACAGGACATCAGAGGATACTCCAAGAGCATTGGAATTTTGTAAACCATACTAAAATGCATAATTCAGTTTGAAGTGCACATTGGTTTTTTTCCAAATTCACAATTAAGTAGGTTCCATCTGATATTAAGCTTTTCAGTGTGGTCTTTGGGACGTAAATTTTCTTAGATTAGCAGTACTGTACTATTTCGTGTTTGGTTCTTTATTATGGCATAATGCCATACATGGCAGAAGATGAAAACCTACATTTGAAATTCAGTGAACACTTGGAACTAGCCAATATTGTGGAATGAAACACCTCGTTTCAAAAAAATTGATTGCCTGAGCAGAAAGATTAATAAAGCCAAATTTCTTTAGCAAACTGACAAAAATAACTTCATTGTTCAGCAAGGTGATTAATGCTTGACTGCTAATACCTCGGAAACAAAATAAAATCAGAAAACTGAAAGTAATAAAATATTTTTGCCATCTGTAATTATGTGAATGTATTTTAATTCACTCTATAGCTCCCAGACACAGAAATCAGTTTTGTTTTCATTTGACATGGGAGCTATAAATGAAGAGCAAGCAGTGAAATCACTTAACGCAAACACAAGTCACATGGAGATTAACCCCCTCCCCACTACAGATTGGACAATTCTGCGCATGCGCGAACCTGGCAGGTACGGCGCGAAAGAAAAATTTTTCTCATTAGCATCTGGCTGCTTGCTGCTACAGCTAACAGCCACACTTCAAGTAGCAGGAAGCGGGAGAAGGTACTGTTCATACGTGAGTCAACTGTGCAAGCGCATGAGTCCGCTGGCAACTGGTCAAACGAACCTAATGTAAACAGTTGTGACGTCACGCTCATAGAAGCAGTTTATTGTTACGAAGTATTACGTAGTCTTCCCCCTAAGGCCTCTGACACATTTTTGCTGTTTGCAGACGCTTGTGCATGCATGGTGTTTTGTTATTGTAAATGGCGCATTTCCTTCACAAATAAAGTTTTATTTTTTTCCTCTCGTTTATATTTTATTGCTGCAGTATCATTCTCCAGTAGCAGGATACAGTAACATTATTTGCTAGAGTATCAATTCTTACCAATCAAAACTACAAAAATTTAACTGAGAGCTAAAACAATGAAAAATTTCCAGAAGTCTGAAAAATTCCCGGGTTTTTCCCGGTTTTCTTCCAGATGAAAAAATTCCAGGTTTTTCCTGGATTTCCAGGTTGTCTTGGGTCGTATACACCCTGTATAATGTGATCATTGTTTACTAATGTGATCATTGTTTACTTCTTGGCTATTGGTGTCTTTAGCACAAAAATAAATATCCCTGAATGTGCAAACGCATGAAAAAGCCACATATAACTGTCCATGAGAAAAAAAATAGGTTCTGGTAAATACAATTCTTCACTTTGAAGTGCCTAGCCTCATGCTTTATTAACGGACAATTGAATGCCACTTTTATTGGAATCATTTTCTTATCATTTGGAAAGACATGGTTTGATCAGAAGATATGAGGTTAATGTGAGGTATGAGCACAGTTCTATTAGAGCCGGTGAATTTAGCAGTGATGATATACTAGCTTAAGTGCTTTACCACTAATCTTACACCATTAATTAATCCCTGATTATCATTAAGATATTTCTCAAACATAACAATGGCACTTTTCTTTAAATGCAATTGATGAGATGGTTAACCGAGCGGATATAGAGTGTTCAGGAATTATATGAGGTACAACTGAATGTTGTTTATTTCTTCAAGTAGGACAGAATCAGAACTGAGGTAAAACTTTGCCTCCCCATGTAATAAACTGGAAATGACATAGCCATGAAGTGAAGTGTTGTAAAATCATTTTTTGGACAAAGAATTGTGAAACATTTTGGTCACTGATTTCTGTAACATTGAATATGGTGGTAATAAAACTATTGTAATTACAATAACAATGTTTAGAAATTTTGATTCCTTCACTGAAGTAATCTGATTTTCTAAATCACCATTACCCACTTTTAGTAAACATCAGGTGAAAACAGGATAGCATCTGCCCTTATATTTTGAGTCACCTTTTGAATTTTAACATGAGACCATAAGGGTGATCGTTTAACTGTAGTTTTTACAATGGCTGTTCTATTGACATGTCTAATGATGGGTAACACATGATGGACATCTCTGCCAAACAGAATTATTTTGTCTCCACAATGGAGATTATTTATTCATAATGTCCCTTGAAAGTCAATCAAAAACATGTAGCGAGTCTTTGGGAACTGTTGAAATCTCACCCCAAATGATGAAATCAGTGTCACACAGAATCTGTTCATCCTTGGTTTGAGTGTGAGTTGATGAGACCAGTTTGTTCAAGATGGATACAGGTAGTTTGAAAATCAAATGTGATGAGCATCTACTTGGTAGGAGACTGGTAGCAATGCCTGTCCATGCAACTGTTAAAACCATCTTATTTCCACCCCATAAATTTGATACAAAGTTTTGTAGACAAATGTTTTACCAGACCTTCTCAGTCCCTCAATGGCATGACAACTGGGGGTTTTATTTCTTAGTCAAGACTTCCTCATCTATGACTTCTGTTCTTCGTTTAACTTTTTGTAAGCTGTACCACTGTTTGTACATTCTTCTTCTACATCATAGGCTTCTGTTGTGTGTTGCGAGATGTTTGCAACGGGAGCTCGAAGGTTGAATTGTTGGCAAAATCTGCCATGATATTTGAAAACGTTCTCCAATTCTAACAGTGTGAAGTTGTAGGAAACGGTACTTACCTCCTGTGATGATGAATGTTGATATAATTAACTTTATTTGCATAGAACACAACACTTACTTACAGAAAGTTAACAACTCCAGATGCTGTTGTACATAACAGTAAAATAAGATTGTCAACAGATGGTGCCTTTTAAATTCTTTACATTGATGTGTATGACTGAAATTGCATGATAGACTACATTTACGCAAACAATCTAAACAACTGTTGTGCATATTAGTTAAATAGAGCATCAATAGGTGACACTTTCTACATTGATTTTATAAAAATATTAAAAAAAAAAAACAACTATTTGCGTATTTTTCGGCATAGTGGTGAAGGAAATCTTGAAAATGATGTCTCAATCATTAATTTTTATTAATTAATAAGGGAAATATGCAAACAGCCTTGCCGCAGTGGTTAACACCGGTTCCTGTCAGATCACAGAAGTTAAGGACTGTCGGGCTTGGCTAGCACTTGGATGGGTCACCGTCCAAGGCTGCCAAGTGCTGTTGACTAGCAGGTTCCACTCAGCCCTTGTGAGGCCAATTGAGGAGCTACTTGACTGAGAAGCAGTGGCACCTGTCACAAAAATGACATCGGGCAGGACAGCAGTGTGCTGACCACATGCCCCTGTGTATCTGCATCCGGCGACACCTAAGGGCTGAGGATGACAAGGCGCCTAGTCTGTGCCGCTGGGCCTTCAGGGCCTGTTTGAAGGGTGTTTATTTGTTTTAATAAGGGAGATATGGCATACTGACAAAAAAAAAAAAAAGACCTGAGAAATAATATATATGATAATAAAATATCCAAGTTACAATCTAAAATTTCAACTTGAACAGGTGTGTTACATATCAAAATTATTATGCAGTGTGACCTGGTGAAGAATGAAGCTGATAGTAATTAAGAGACATAAAGAAAGATTTAAAACAGCTCAAAGATTTTAGATTTAGAACAGCAGAAAGACTCAGCTATAACTAAGGTTGCAGGCTCTACTGTTACAACATGGGAGGAGTGCATTAGTGATTTAACTGAACAAAAAGTCAGGAGGAAAAGACTGAATCATTTGTTGGCACAACTCATTTGTCAGCTGAAACAGACAGGACAGATGCGGAATTCCAGAGGGTTTGTTTACTTGGGACATATAAGGCTGAAGCACTACATTCCTTATAGAGAAGCCTTGCTTTGGATTCAACAGCAGCAAAATTGCCTGTTAGCTTACAGGCATTATCAGCCTTCATGAGATACAAAAAGATTCAGTCTGAACAGCAATGTTCATTCATATTTATTAAAATAGTGTCATGTCATCACTAATTCCATATGGAAAGTATGGAATTATTTAACTATACACCATGGAAATATTTACAATGCATTTTAATTCATCCTTGAAATACATGTTTATCCTGTAATACATTATAGTGTATGCTACAATATGCAGATGTCAGCAACGACATACTGATGAGAGTAAGATTACGAAGAGCGAAATATGTTTGATTTAGAACATGTTTAATGATGCATTAACTTCCAGGCTAGATAAAAATGGTATTGTGAGTATCCATAGCAGTGTAAGTGACACTATCTTTGGGTAACCTAATATTTGTTTGCTAAAGATTAATTCAATGGTAATAAATACTATGTACAATAAGATGCTGCTAAGTCAGGTACGGTTACTGGCTAAGATGGTGAAAAGGAGCACTTGAAATGTTGACAACAGGGTAAACCAGACAGCCAGGTATGTGTTTACCGTAATTTAGGAGTAAGTTTGTCTCAAAATAACAAGTGCAGAGGAGAGAGAGATATTGAAGTTGTAAACAGGATGGTGTACCCTAATATGTACTGTACGGAAGGAATAAAGCAAATGTACCAAGGAAGGAGGACCTACATCTGCGATGAAATGAAGAAACACATATGGGACATCACCACCAAGAAATATATAGCACTGAGTGTGAGAAGTGTTTCTGAGGAAAGAGGTGTTATAAATGTGACTTCACAGGCTGTCCTGGCATAAGTCTTTAAAGTCTCTTCAGGTTTGCTGCTGGACCACTCAAAGACTGTTTTCACACTCGGGCTGGCTACACAAGCACATTCTGTTTTGATGCGGGCTAGGTGTTATCAACAGTGGTAGAATAATAACGATTCTGAGACTTACTCCAATGTTGTAGAAAAGAGAAACTTACTTGAGTTGTTGTGGACTGCTAAGGATAGTGAAATAGGGATTATACTGCATATGAAGAAAGTCTGAGTTTGTAAGGTAAAAACATTGAAAGCTTACAAGGTAGAAGAACCATAGTCTACAAAATAGTGGCTATACAGAGTGCTGAGGGTGGTGTGGAAGGAGAACAGAATTCCTGAGGACTGGAAGAAAGGAATTATAGTCCCGATCTTCAAGAAAGGGGATAAAAGGAGATGTGAGAACTACAGAGGAATCACCCTGCTATGCCACTGTGGAAAAATCTATGAAAAGATCCTGGAGAAGAGAATAAGAAGCAGTATTGAAAGTAGACTGCAAGAGGAGCAGTATGGTTTCAGACCGGGAAGATCAACAACGGACCTCATATTTGCGGTAAGGCAACTGCAGGAAAGGCACTATGAGTACGGGAAGGACTTAATCATGGTCTTTTTAGATATTGAGAAGGCGTATGACGGTATCTGTAGGGACAAGCTCTGGGATGTGCTGAACGCAAAAGGGATAGATGAAGAGATAACACGAAAAGTCAGAAAAATGTATGAGGGAAGTGAGAGTTGTGTGAAAGTGGGGAGAGAACGTACTGCATGGTTCAAGCTGGAAAATGGGCTGTGACAGGGAAGTGCACTTTCGCCTTTATTGTTTATTACTGTTATGGATGAAATCCTACAGCAAGTATCAGATGCAATTGGAGATCATAAAATGAAAGCAGTGCTTTTTGCCGATGACCTGATGTTATGGGGAAATTGCGAGAAGGAGGTGCAAGAGCAGTTAGATGTATGGGAGGCAACGGCAGCACAATATGGAATGCATTTCTCTGCAAAGAAAAGTGAAATAATTGTCACAACAAGGAAGAAGAATAGGCCAAATGTGGATATAACTTGTGGAGGGGAAAAACTACAAGTGGTAGAGAACTTCAAGTACCTGGGAAGCATGGTTGAAAGTAATGGGGGAAACGCAATGGAAATAAATGAAAGGTGCAGAAAAGCAGGGCAGTTCTACAAATGCATTAGGGGGCTTATTTGGAGCAAGGAGGTGCCACAGAAATCCAAGGGAATTATATACCGAACCCACTTTGTCCCCATATTGGCATACGGAAGTGAGACATGGGTAATGCACAAAAGCGACAAAAGTAGAATACAGGCTAGTGAAATGAAGTTCCAGAGGAGCAGGTTGAGTGTAACAAGACGAGACAGATTGCGAAATGTGTATGTGAGGGAAAGACTAAAGGAGGAACCAGTACAGGAAGGGATAGAAAAATCAAGACTGCAGTGGTATGGACACATGAAGAGATGATCTGCAACTGGAGGGGAAGAGGCCCAGAGGAAGACCAAGAGATAGATGGGTGAAGGGAGTGAAGGAATGTGTGACGAGAAGAGGAGAGAACTGGACGAAGGTGGAAGAGGGGGAATGGTGGAAAGACAGAACACAATGGAGAGGCTTGTGTTCCCGACAGACCCAGCCTGTGGCTGGAAACTGTCCAAGATGATGATGATGACTAGGTACTCAAAATCTAGCTCCACCACATAGTTAGGACGATGAAAAGGGATATATGGCTTCCTGAACTAGTTGTGTTACAGAACAAGCTGCCCATTGCAAAGAATTTTCTCTTACACTTAAGTTTGGAAAAGAGAGTTAGGAAAATGGTAATGTAGTAGACTGAAGAAAATGACTGTCGAGAAGAATTGGTAAAATGCATTATATACAAACAAAACAAAATAAATGTTTGGAGGTAAGTGTAAATATGAATTTGACTTATGTTGACGGTCTATTGTGTGCATATGTAATCACATTGTCCTTATGGACCAATGAAATCTCCTATTATAAAATTAAGAATAAGATGGAAAGGGTTAAAAAATTATAAAGTAGACAAAAACCTTTAACTTTCATTAGGTAAAGCTGTTAGATAAGATGATAAATGCTCTTGCTAAAAAAGTCATGTACATGTAGCAAAGAATAAGCAACAATTTAAGTCTATGTAATGTGTAGTGAGATCATTAGTCCAAGTGGGGGAATATGTAGCATTACATATCACGCCAGAGGAGTGATGTGTAACTGTATGTCTGTCAATTGATGAATGATGGTTGTGAACTATAAACAATATAATGATTTAAATATTTAGGAGAGTGCACCTGATGTGAATTTTTGTTATGTATTTTGCCTGTGCCAAGTATACTGATGGATGAGGAGTCCCTTCAGGGAGAGGGCACTGACTGAAATAACTGCACTAGATGAAGTACGTGCTTGGACACTGGCGTATGCTCCATGCACTGTTGCCCTAGGTTGGGAGGAGTCCCTTCAGGGAGAGGGCACTGACTGAAATAACTGCACTAGATGAAGTACGTGCTTGGACACTGGCGTATGCTCCATGAACTGTTGCCATAGGTTGGGGTGGTGCAGCAAACCACCAATGAATGGCCCCAGCATAAAAATGCTGGCAATGATTCATGAAGAAACAACAGAAAATTGAAAAATTTGATTCATGACAGTCTTCTGTCAGATTTGGAGATTATAAAATTGAGGCATTCCTGTATTAAGAAAGTCTTGTACAAGAATTTAGTGTACTGTGATCGAGGAATAAACGAAGAATGTCTTTGAAGAAACTCTTCGCATTTATTTCCAAGAATTTGATATTATATGTTAAAGCATCTGACTTCCAGCATTATTCCAGATTGCAGAGGAAAAAAAGTCTGAGAAATTTACACACTCAATTCATCAAATGAAATATTATCCAGTAATTATAGCTGTAATACTATCCACTAATTATGGCGCAGCTGCAAATAAAAACTATGATAGTCAACATACTCAATGCAAGAACATTGCATTTCGATATGAATTACCACATTAGGAACCGTAGCTTCAAATTTTTGCAGATTGATTCAGCACTTTAGCTCACTGACCATGAATGTCTTCTGCTGAATCATGCAAATTTAAAATCAGTGTTTAGACACTTTAAAACTACAATGTAATGATAAAAACTAACCACTTCTTTTCTGCTGACATGAGGTTCTGCAGACTGCTGGTTCAGAATAGGCCACATAACAGAAGTTATTGCTGGATGCTGTCTAACTTCCAGAATGATTGGTTTCACTGAGAACGTTTTAAAATTTGCCCTTTTTATCCATTTGCTGAAGATCCCACCATCTGCTGGAAAAATCTGCAGCAGAAACGGAGAACCATACATTTATTCAGGTTAGGAACGTTTGGTGAAAAAACATATAGTTTTACTAGCTTAGCGGCTACTGCTATGTTGCGTAGACTGTATGGCTAGCACTTTTTTCCCTTTCTTTAATCAAATTCATATGTTGTTATGCCCACTGCTTACGTGTAAATCTATACACTGTGCAAATAGTGCATCTAGTCTACGCAAACTAAGCTGCAGAAGGGTATTAAAATTTAATAAAGAAGTTCATACAAGAGTTGTACATTTTTAAGAAAATTGAATTGAATTGATGTATCAGGGCGTCTACAGATTTTTAGAGGATGAAACTCATCACCTTTCCATGACTTTTACATTACATCTTTAGTTACATTCACGATCTCATGAAAATGTGTGTGGTACATTGACAAAAACATTTTTCTATGAACATGATAGGTGGTTGAAATGAAAGTTGAATGTAGTCATTCTTATGTCTCTTATACTATAAGTGAGCATGAATAAAGTAACTATACATAACTTGTATAACAATGAAAAATTGAATTATTGATAATATAATGTAAATGGATAGATAAAAAATTTACTCACCATGCGACAGCATGCTAACTTTTACAAGCTTTCAGAGCCAGTGGCTCCTTCTAGCAGAAGAGTTGAAGGGGAAAGAACAGGGGTTAAGGAAAAGGACTAGAGAGGTTTAGGGAAAGGGATACAACATAGAAAAGTCCCCCACAACCCAGGGTCAGGGGAGACATACTGGACGGGATGACTTCCTTGTCCATACTGTCCGGTAGGTCTCCCCTGACCCGGAGTTCTTGGTGACTGTTCTGAACTGTATCCCTTCCCATAAACCTCTCTAATCCTTTACCTTAATCCCTATTCCTTTCCCCTTCAACTCTTCTGCCAGAAGAAGGAACCACTGGCTCCGAAAGCTTGTAAAAGTTAAATGCTTTTGTGTGTGTGCCCCCCTGCCGCCACTTGGGGAGTAAAATTTTTTTTATCTATCCATTTACATTATATCAATATAACAGAAGGAAACATTCCACGTGGGAAAAATTATATATAAAAACAAAGATGAGTTGACTTACCGAACGAAAGCGCTGGCAGGTCGATAGACACACAAACAAACACAAACATACACACAAAATTCAAGCTTTCGCAACAAACTGTTGCCTCATCAGGAAAGAGGGAATGAGAGGGGAAGACGAAAGGAAGTGGGTTTTAAGGGAGAGGGTAAGGAGTCATTCCAATCCCGGGAGCGGAAAGACTTACCTTAGGGGGAAAAAAGGACAGGTATACACTCGCACACACGCACATATCCATCCACACATACAGACACAAGCAGACATATTTAAAGATGCTTGATTGTAATTACACTGTTAGCTTTTTTGTTTGTAACATTAGCTAGCTATTAAAAATGCACTGTAGAAACTAACAGAAAAATGATGATCATATAATGCCTACAAAATTCCAAAATCACAGGTATGACAAAAATGTTTTGCCCCTACTGGCATGAGAGCCTCCGGGCACTCCTGCTTAACACATTTACATTTAAATGTAAAAAGCTGACTTAATTAACCCTTTCACATTTCAAATTTATAGAAGGGGCTTGGAAATGAAAGCTTTCTGACTTCAAAGGAATGTAGATCTAGATCTCTGCCTTTCATGGGCATGGCTCTACCATAAAGCAATTTGAAGGGACCATGGGGGTACACTCAAAAGTTTCAATATGCAGGTACCTCTCTCTTACTATTCCTGGAACTCAGTTCTATTTCTCTACCAAAGACAACTTAGAACTGGAAGGAACACTGTCTTTTGTTTCACATTCAAACTTCCTTTCCATTCAGGAGACAATATTCAAGTCTCTTGATAAATGAACTGAAGAATGGGAGTTATTTTTCTTGTAAAATATTTGGTGCTGTGGCAAGTATAAAATTTTATTTTATTTATAAGATATACATTATAAACAAATGGCAGCTAATGCAATAAAAACTGAGGATGAACACAGATCACAAGAACCAGAAACACTGAGAAGCATTAATTGAGAGCTGTGGATCTGAGTCTCCAGATAGATGATTCTATTTTACTCCATTACTAATTTCAGTTTCATATTATCTTCGTATTATGTACAGTGTTTGTTACTCTCAAACATATTGAGTAAGGGTGTTTTACGCATCTAACCCCTTTGCACTCTTGTTTGCCAGGGAACTCCTGGTTACAGAGCCAGTGACTTTCTGTACATAACTGTCACACAGTAACTGCTTTTTGTGCAGGTAGTAAATGAGCAATTTATTGTTACTGAAACATTTTTGAAAACCTTTCAAGAACAAATTTATATCAGTAACTGCAAGACAAAATATGGTTGGTAAATTGGTCTTTTAGACTGTTTACATAATACAAACATTGAGAATCAAAGCAAGCAACTAGATGTAATTTGTTTTTAATTGTAATCCATATAAGTTGCATATAAAACAAATCACCAAAAAAGGAACTCTTTTAATCAAGTCTGATTTTTCATCAAGTTGTGCCATTAATTTTTTTCTGGTTGATTTGATTTAGAATCACCCCATTAGTTATCTGGTCTATCCATTTAATCTTCAGTGTTGTTCTGTAGCACCATATTTTGAGAACTTCTATTCTCTTCTTGACCGTACTGTTTAACATTCATGTTTCACTTTTGTACAAGGCTATGTGCCAGAACAAGTACAACCAGCAAAGTAGTTGTATCAATTAAAAATTTTAGAAGCTAACCTGCTTCTATTTTTCAGAACTGTCTTTTTGTTGCTGTCAATTTGCAATTCATAAACTCTCTAACTTTGCCATCATCACTTATTTTTACCATAATTAGAAAAACTCATCTACTACTTGCAGTGTCATTTTGTAATCTAAATACCACAGCATTATTTAATTTGACTGCATCTCTTAATCCTGTTTTACTTTACTTTGTTGTTATTTAACTTGTAGTCTCTGTTCAAGGCACTACTCATTCCTGTCAACAGATCTTTTAAGTATTTGCTGTCTGTTTTTTATTACTTCTTCTTGAACTTTAAGTCCTTTCAAAACTGTTCCTTGGTTTCCTTTATAGGCTGCTCTACCCACAAACTGAACAGCACGGGAGACAGGCTGCAACCCTGTCTCATTAACTTCTCAGGTACCGACTCCCTTTCAAGTCCTTCAACTGTTTGAAACTACAGTCTGGTTTCTGTACACATTGTAGACAACCTTTCTGTCTGTATTTCATCTCTGATACAGTCAGCATTTCATTGAGTTTATTCCAGTCAGTATTGTCGACAGTTTCCTTTAAATCGACAAATGCTATAAATGTAGGTTTGCCTCTTTTCAATCTAAGTTGTTGGATCAGCATTGCCTAGCATGATTCTACATTTCTCTGGGATGCAAAATGATCTTTCCCAAGACCAGTTTTTATCAGTCTTTTGTAAATAATTAAAGTAAATATTTTGCAATTAAGACTCATAAAAATGACAGTTCTCTAATGTTCACATCTGTTAGTCTCTACCTTCTATGGAATAAATCACATTCCCACATCTCATCTTTATCTACTTCCTCTTCCTTTGCAATAATATTGATTTCCATTCCATTTCCTGTGTATAACTGATCTATATATTCCTTCCATCTTTCAGCCTACTGTACATTGCTTAGTACTAGCTTGTCATCTCAGCTCTTAATTTTTCACGCAGCTACTTCTTTTCTCTAATATTTCTTTAGATTTACTATACGTTGTATCTATCTTTCTCATAGTAATGAGAACGCAAGAAGAATTTGACAGAGCACAGGAAGAACCAAGTTGGAACAAGACCCTTGGAGTAGAGGAAATTCTCTTGGAATTATTGAGATCCTTTGGAGAGCCGGACATGGCAAAACTATTCCATCTGGAGTGCAAAATATATGAACATGAAAAATACCCTTGAAATCCAAGAAGAATGTACCGTAATAATTCCATTTCCAAAAATGACAGGTGCTGACTGGTGGGAATACTACTGAACCATTAGCTTCATAAGTCATGGTTGCAAACTACAGCACAAATTATATACAGATGGATGGAAAGACATTGGGGATGGTCATTTTGGGATCCGGAAATATGTAGAAACATGCAACGAAATACTGACCCCTATATCCTACATAGGAAGACAGCCTGAAGAAAGCCAAACTTACATTTATAGCACTTGTAGATTTAGAGAAAGCTTTTGACAGTGTTGACTGAAATAAACTCTTTAAAATTCTGAAGGTAACAGGTATAAAATACATGGACTGAAAGGTTATTTACAACTTGCACAGAGACCAAACTTCAGCAGTGACAGTTGAAGGATATGAAGGGATGCAGTGGTTGAGAAGGGAGTGAGGCAGTACTGTGGCATATCCACAATGTTATTCTGTCTGTGCTTTCAGCAAAAAGTAAAGTAAGCCAAGGAGAAATTTGGAAAGGGAATTAAAGTTAGAAGAGAAGAAATAACAACTTTGAGATTTACTAATGACATTGTTATTCTATTAGAGACAGCAAAGGACTTCAAATCACAGTTGAACAGAATGGATCGTGCCCTGAAAAGGGGTTGTAAGATGAATATCAACAGAAGTAAAACTATGGTAATGGAATGTAGCTGAATTTTAAGTTGACTCTGAGGGAATTACATTAGAAAATGCGGCACAAAATGTAGCAGATGAGTTTTATTTTGGCAGTGAAATAACCAACATGACCAAATTAGACAGGATATAAAACACAGACTGGATGTAACAAGAAAAGAATTTCTGAAAAAGGTGAGTCTATTAACATCTAATAGGAATTTAAGTAGTGTGAAGCCTTTCCTGGTGTGTACACTTGTATAGAAATGAAATGTGGACAATAAACTGTTCAGGCAAGACATTATAGAATTTTATGAAATACGATGTTACAAAATAATGCTGAAGGTTAGAAGAGTAGATTGAATATCTAATGAGAAAATACTGAATACAACCAGATGCAAAATAAATTTGAGGTAAAACTTCACTAGAAGATGTGATTGGTTGATTGGACACACCCTGAGGTATCAAAGATTTGTCAATTTGGTAGTGAAGATAGTTTTTTTTTGGGGGGGGGGGGGGGGGAGGGGGGCATGTAGTAAAAAACGTAAAAATGTAGAGGGAGACTAAGATACTATAGTAAGTAGGTTCAAATAGATGTAAGTTGCAGTAGTTATTCAGACATGAAAAGGCCTGCATAGGATACGTTAGTGAGGAGAGCTGCATCAAACCAGTCTTTAAACTGGAGACCACAACTACAACACAGATTCACACTCTTTTTCTAGCCATTATTACTCTGAAGTTTTGCACTTCCTGTCTCTATTATTTTTATCCTGGTTCCACCTCCTTAATTTCCTATGTTTTTACACTTTGTTGTTTTTAATCTGCATTTTTAATCAGTTGTCAAGTCTCTGAAGTGTACACTGCACAAAAAATTCTGGGAGTCCTGGTACTGATGGCTCCAGTTAGGCACGCATCAATGTATCGGATTCTCTGTACATGGAGTGCATAGGGGCTTGAAGATAGCATTAACGAAATGCTGAAACTTGCAGTGTAAATGAAATAATAATTTCTGAAAAACATATGCCTGTCATTAATATCTCTTGTGTGTGACAGGCCACTCTCCTGTATCCACGATAGATCAACAGAAAAGACAATTGTTGCTAGAAATTCTAAATTAGTAGTTGCTCCAAGGAAAACGCCGATAAAATTATGGAAACAGTTTTCACTCAGAAACTTTTCTGAACATTCTATATACCATTCCAATAGGGATTACAATGACCACACTGAAACTATTACAGTCGCCAGGTGTTATTCTACTCACTCTCTATTTATAAAGGAAATGGAAAAGTTCCATAACATTCTTCTGGATTGCAGACCATCTCATATTATAAAATGATGAATCAACATTTCGACCACAACCACAAGTGGTGTTTATCAGAATACTTCTACAACTCAGAGCAATTTTATGGAAACTGACTCCATCCTCAAATGTCTACGAACAGACAAAAGTAAGAGGAATTCTTTCATCTAGAATACAGTTAAGCACACACTCTCTACGCAGAAAACTTGCAAATGTAGAATATTTGCTTCAGGACTAATGCAAAAACTATTGTCAAAAAATATATATAATTTTCTCTTCAGCTATCTGTTTTACTTACTGCAAGAGAGCACTTCTCAATTGTTATGTCTTCAGCTATCACCAGTCTCAAGCAGAAATAGGAAATATGGGAAATTGTGGCACAATACTTAGATCTGGATGATAGATACACCAGGCAATAGCATTGAATACGATAAGAATGCAATGTTTGAAAACATTTAAACTTTCTCTTCTGGGAAGTTAGGAGGAAAGTACATTGTTGTGACATAACTGAGCCTTGGTCACATCAGCAAAATCATTATGAATGAAGTATTGATGTAAAAGTAATGAAACATATTTCAGAAGAATGTAATAAAAGAAAGGAATAAGAGAAGCTACGAATTGTATAAATGGAAAATACAGCGCAAAACAAGAAAGAAGAAGAAGAAGAAGAAGAAGAATGAAGGGATGGGGAGCATCCAAAAATGACAGACTGTGATAGACTGAGAATAAAGGTCGATTGACACTGGACACCAATGGGACAGAGAGGAAGGTCACCTTCAGATAGGAAGGGCACCTTCAGGTGGACTGTGTTCACACTGGGATGAGTGTCAACAAATCATCACTTTGCTTAACCCAGTACTGTATGTTCAAAATAGGGTTATGAAATATATCTGAAATAGTACACTGAGAATGAATTTATACAAATTCAAAAGTATTCAAAACATATGAATGAAAATGTAGTTCAGCTCTGTAATGCCAAAAAACCTTGTTAGTATTTAAGTTGTATTGCAGAGGTAAGGAACGGAGTAGGCAGGAGGAGGAGAGAAAGCTGAAATTAAGAAAATGTTTTTGACGAGTAGTCTTGAACTTAGCTGTCTATGACAGAGCCAGAAAACAACAAGATGGAAGTGAAAGTACAATAAATAATCAAAACTTAATGTTGCAGCATCCCCATCCCAAAAAGAGGTGTTGGAGGGAGGGAGGGTCAGCATGCCAAAGGGGTAGAATAAAAGGAGAAACTACTCTCCAGTTTGTTGTTGTTGACCAGTTTTAGAAATTAGGTCCAGTCTCTGATAAGTGACAAATACTGCACTGCAGCTGTACTCCACATTCTTGTAAGGATAAGCAACTGGGATTCCATTTGAAGCAGAAATGGTTGAGGGCCAGTTTGTTGGCAACTTGGGTGATTTTAGCATCTTTACAACAAAATAAATCTCATAAACATGCTTCTGTACATATACTTTTCTTTGGCCTTCGGTCAAGATGGGGAAATAACTGAACATTCAGTAATTAACCCCGGAGTGGGCAATCTATGTATAATGTATGCCAGCCATAAATAAAATTGTCTTGTACCATTCCATTGTTGTCTTATAATTGTGAGTCTGCACCTCCACCACCATTCTTGTTTTATCTAACACAGTGATAACGTGTGTTGGCATATGTCCAAGTGAACATCAGCAATATAAACTAAACAGCGAGCTAGGTGAGAATAAATGTAGGATCCACACAAGAAAATGCCCCAGATTCTGAGCTACCAGCACAATTCCACAATAAGGCAATTGTCTACAAGACAATTAGTAATTGAATACGCATTTGGCTGGGATCTGAGGCAATCGCACCATTTAACGCTTCGAGTGGTTCATTACTGTGGGTTAACACTTGTACACAGCAACAGAGTGATAAAATCAAAGATTATTTTATTATTGTTTAATTAAACAGTGATTTAGCTCACATAATAATGTTTATTTTACTATTGTTTAATTAAACTAAGATTAAACTGTGATTTTGTTCATACATGTTTATTTTGGTACTACAATAACAGATATTCTTTACACATGTACAAAGTATGTCATGTGCCTGCTCATGTTACGAAAACTGTCATGTCTGCTTTGAGGGCTAACAAATGAGACTATGAAGTAATCCACATTTTTCTACAGTAAGTCAACAGCAATTATGTATATTCTGAATTATTGCAGTGGGATAATTATTGCTAAGTATTTCAATGCTCTCTGATGATACAAAATGTAATAAATGAGTTGTCGGTCTGAGAGGATCTGAAGTTATAAAAGAGGCTAATAAACTGGCATCCCACTGAGACAATAAGATCAAATCAACACAGAACTTCTAGGTTGCTTAATAGCGTTCACAAGAGAAGCAAGAAAATTAATTGCAAGTCACTCCCACTTTAAAGTTGATACTTACACCTCCTTTGAGTGTATGGTGCATTTCAGCATTATATTGTTTCAATGTTTGTGACACTTCCTCAAAATATTCCTTCATCTCTGGCGAAGATTTTTCTGTGACAGCACTGTTGCATCTGCAACAAAATTTTTGTAACAATTTCAATAATATATGCCAGCTATCATAATTGTATTTGCCAGCTGAATGTTTAAAATATCATTAGCTAATATACAGGTAGTAATGAACTTTAAATTCTATGAAGCTCAAATACAGAGTATTAGACTCAAACATGAAAACAATGAAAACTGAAAGCTATAAGACTATAAAGTGAGATTACGTTTATACAATGATCTCTTTTTTTTTTATCTTTTTCATTCTACCATTAACATAACAAATGTATGTATCCAAACGCTATGATTTTTTTTATCTTCTTTTGTTTGATGTCAACTTACAATTTCAGTTTCACCATTTTTGGTTGGATAACATGCACATGAAATGTGTATATTCATGAATCACAAAGGCAAACAACATGGAGAAACAGTGAACATCAGTAAAATTGGCCTCACTAAATATTAGTTTCAATCTGTACATTTGGTCATCTTCTGATCCAATTTTTGCATTTGAAATGCATCACAAACAGTAAGCATTCAACATCTTGCTATGTTAAACATGAAATGTGACATGCCCTTGAATGCTTACAGTTTGACACACATTCCATTCATGGGATTTGTATCTGGATGTGGCCTCGTGTAAGACTGAAGCTATTAATCAACACCAATTATAATAATTTAGATGTGAGAAAATTTACTCATGAAGTTATTTGGTATAAATCATAACCACTGAGAAATAGCCAGAACCAAGACTACTTTGGGTATGCCACTTATCATACATACTTCACTAGGGAAAGAAATGAATTTGACAGATGCAGAAATACAGAGTGAAATTGATCAATGCCACCTGGTTCGAATTTTACACACCTTGTGAGCAGCTGACAAACTCTTGACAGAACTGTGCCATCATAGCTTGAGAGTGCTCCTAAAAGTAGACCAAGTGGTGGTAAGACACACAGTTGGGTGTGTGTTACTTCTATGGCAGTCAGCACCTGAAAAACATGTACTAGGACGATTATCCAGAGACAGCCTACGATTGAGTCGGTGAGAGAAGGTCCCTGACAGTTGTAGTGGGCTTGGTGCAGCTGTTTTGCATGTCTCCCTCAACCAACCACATAATGTGATTTTTTCTAGTCTTTGTTGCTGCCATCTGTCAGTGATTACCTCTCGTCGACTCGACTACATTGCTGTGTTTTAAAATAATGCAAAGGCTATATGGTTTGATGCTAAATGGTGGGCTTTGCAGCACTCTCATACTAATGACAAAGCAAGTTACACGAAGACAAAAACAAGATTACAACTTCATGAACACATCATTTCAAAGTTATGAAGTAACATAAGAAAATCATGTAAATAAAAAATGAACTGCAAGAAACTTCTCTTTTTATGAGGTTACTGGTTTCGGTCTGTTTTAGACCATCTTCAGACCTGACACCATGATGGTAGATGGTGGCTGTGAACTGAGCATGCCGTATGACTCCATGAACGCTGACTGCTCCTGGAGTCATAGAACCTGCTCTGTTCACAGCCACTGTCTACCATCATGGTGCGAGGTCTGAAGATAGTCTAAAACGGACCAAAACTGGTAACCTCATAAAAAAAAGTAAACAAGTTTCCTGCAGTTTTGATCATTCATGTTCGTTTTTAAGTAAAACAAAAACCGTTACTCTCCAAGAGAAATGTTCTCAAAAATTATTCATGTAAATTAATTCATGGTGTGCATGATATGAAACTGTAGCATATATATTTGTTGAAACTGTAACATTAACCATTCATGCATCATAAAAGAGAGCGTTTTGGGGTATGGAAGTGGTGATGTATACATTAACAAGAAGGACTTGCATTAATAATTACCTATAATCAATTTTTGTTCTAATTCAATACAATACACAATTGCTGGTCATTACTAACCTCCCAGAGAAATGTCAGTACTGCCAATAGACAAACCTTTTTTTTAAGGGTATGTAAACTTCCTTTCTCAGCGAAGGCAGAGGGATACATTTGGGAAGAGCAGTACACTCAAGACCCCAGGATGACAGGATGAGAGGGGCTCACCTGTTGTCCTTGCAATGGGGAGTGCTGAAGGTAAGTACAATTCTGTCTCTTAATTTTACAGTTTTTTCAAGAGAATTTTCCTTCTGACTTAACTACGCTTTGCAATTAACAAATTTATTTGTTGAGTCCATTTTAGCTTTATGTCTGCAAATGCAAATAATTTTATATATGGTGTGTTACATTTAGTGTTTGACCACTGATGTTTATTTCTGGTTTCAGCAGATTATTTCTTTGTGTGCGAAATTATACACTATTATTCTTCCTGAGATTAACCCATTATATCCCATCGTATGATTTATCATACGCTTGCTCTTCTCAGGCATATTTGTTTCCAGAAGCTCTTTCTCAACAACTGAAACATTTCTTTTATGTTTTATTTATAGTTTGAAAGTCCACTGTTGAAACTGACAGTAGGAGTGGAGATTGGGATTGTTTATTTCCTGGTGGAAAGCATTTGTTCTAGTGCTATTGACTCTGCTGCTTCTCGTCATGGACAGGCGTTAAGTAATTATAAAATTATGATGTGCAAGTTCATTATTTTGCTCACATTATTACAGATTAGTAATCTGAATACTTAAATGCAATACATAAGCACAAATTGGAAAACAGTACATTATCTGCTTTGTTGTGGTAGAGGTTTATATCTTTATGTATGAAATATCATACGGTGGGCAGTAAGGGGTCATTTTCTCACAGTTGGTCCGATTTATTTCAGATGTAATTTGGAAAAGGAGAGGGACTTAGAGGAGTTTCTAAATAGAGCCTGTTCTTGACAGAAGAAGATAATGAAACTTTGTCTGACATATTTGATACATGTCAGGAGCCTGAATTTGTACTTGTTCAACCAAATGATGGTGGGCACACTGATAAAGATGATGCAGGTTGATGCAAAAGGACAACCTGTGACTGTTCCTGCTTCAGAGATTAAGCCTCTGGGACAAACTTCAGAGATAAGATCAGTAAATACTGACAGCCTTGTTGGAAATGTTACATCTTTATCAATGCAAGAGGAAAACCCCTGCAATTCCAAATCACGATCTCAGTTCCGAATTAGGAAAGCAAGACAGTGGATAAAAGAAAGACTAGACTCTTCACAAAAATTTGAGGTATCTTGTGATCCTACACTTGATATAAAAAAACATCTCTGCACGCCAAACTCTACTCCAACAGATCTTTATCGTAAATTTTTGATGCTGATTTGGTTGAGATTCTCACGAGAGAGACAGTAAAATATGCTGCTCAAACGGGACACAACATACAAACAAGTCATGATGGCATCTACAAATACATCGCTATTTTGCTGTTATCTGGATATTGTAAGGTCATGCATAGACGTATGTACTGGGAGATCGGACCTGACACAAACAATGTCCTTGTTTCGAATTCCTTCTCCAGAAATACGTTTGACAAAATTCGTGGATTCTTCCATGTCAATGATAACGACAGCATTGGAAAAGAAGATAAAGTTTATAAGGTTCGGCCATTAATTTCACATCTGGTATCAATCTTCTCCTTGGATGAGGCCATGGAGCCTTATTATGGCCATCACTTTGTAAAATGGTTTATAAGAGGCAAACCAATTCGCTATGGTTTCAAACGGTGGTGGTTAGCTACATGTAATGGATATCTCATCAGATTTGTCATTTGTTCTTTATTATTCCAATGTCTTACTTTATTCACATAATGCAGTACAGTTATTTTGTTACTATATGGATTTGCCATGTATACTTGGTACATAATCCTGCCTCAGGCATGGATGTGTGTGATGTCCTTAAGTTAGTTAGGTTTAAGTAGTTCTAAGTCTAGGGGTCTGATGACCTCAGATGTTAAGTCCCATAGTGCTTAGAGTCATTAGTGTATAAATAAATAACGTAACTTTAAAATATAAATAAAATGAACATTACAAGACCTGGAAATTATTATTGTACTTTTTCTTCATTTATTCGTGTAATAATTGATAATCACAAAAAATTCTACATATTGCTTGTGGTAAAATTGTGTAAGGAATTCTACTCCTTATTGCCCATCGTATGATACATCATACCTCAGTAACTTTCCCTTTACTGCCCATCGTATGACATATCATACGTTAAAAAAAATTATGGGGATATAATGGGTTAAGACAAACTGTTCAGAACCAGTTGCTTTTTCATCTGTCAACTGGCTGGGTCCAGTATGGTTGAGTGTGAGTACCTGATTACTACACTTGAGTGTTTGAGTATAACTTAATTTTTTTCTCTGTGGTGCATTTACCAGTGTGGACATCTGCTTTTTATTAAGATAGTAACATTCTTTGTGCAACAAATATGCCATTAATTCCATAATATTTTAGTTTGCTTACTTGAATTTTATAATGATACAAGACATATTTAGGATGGTCAACAGCACAGTGATCAGTGTTCTTACTGGATTCTGATATACGGATCTCGAGGTTTAAATGATGTCTATCCTCATAAGTGAAACAGCTATGACAGTTCCCCAGGAACACATATTACCAGATTTCCTCAGAGTGTTTAAAGTTGTGTGAGGCCCTTAACACTGACAAAGCTTGGGGACCCCACTCAGCAATCTGTACTCATAATTTTCTGAGGTACAGGGTAGCTATAACTAAACTTTCACTATTTGAGAATGCAACCATGAAAAATGAGTGGTTGTTGGACAAAGAAAGTTGTAGAAACATTTGTGCGGACATGCGGAAGAGAAATAATGAATACACCACTGAAGAAACACATTTTAATTTCTACATGACAAGGTAACGTATGTTAATTGCATACCATGTTTATGTTCTAGTATACAAAAGTTGCACAATGTGATGACCACCTGCATCCATGACAGCCTGGGACCGGACTAGAGATAGCATTTCACAAGTGTTTGCAGAGCACTCAGAGGATCATGAAATGTTCAGCTGTTGTGATACAGTTTGTGCACAGCTTGAAGATTGCACACTGCAGTCAGCATTCTAATCCATAATAAAATCAACTTCTTCAACAATTTGTGATGCAACTATCTGTTGGCCTTTCCCATGAGCAATTCCCAAATCACCAGTTAATTCTAACTTCAAATCCTGTTCTTCAACTCCGGTGCGGAAAGAGGACTTCTCTGTATTCCTTTAATGCATCAATATGAAGAGCAACAGCATTAGTGCTGTTGTTGTGAGATTGCACAATAGGCAGGATGTTTTGGTTGATCATCAACTTGCTGTACATTGCAGCCTGTATGTAAGGGGCAAAAACCAGTTATTAAGCCACTGACATTTAGGTTGTCCTCCATGAGAGGCTGTTTTAGCAAACTGTTTAGCAGCAGCTACACATGTGGATGGGAATGGCTGGCGGAAGGTTGAGGTGGACAGAGGAAAGTATGGATGGGGACAGAGATGGCAGGAGGGTATGAGAGGGGAGAGAGGTGACGGGATGGAAATAGAGAGGGGGAAAGCAGGGGAGAACAGAGAGAGACAGATGAGGTAATGGACAGTGAGAGGGAGAGGAGGAGATTGATGTACGACATGTCATTCTGGGAATGAAAAGTCCCACTTCCCTGCTCTTCCTTGGCTGACAAAAGATGTTTGTCAGTTAATATAGTTAGTAAGCAGGAAGCAGCCCACTTCTGGGTGGTGTGCACTTCTGTTTGATGGGTGGAGTTGTCTGCTCTGTGGTGCTGCTGGTGTAGGGAGTGGAGAGAGCATGATCTCCATGATGTCAAAGAAATACTCGCCAGAGAACAAATCCTTCTGAATTACTTGTACCAATTGTTATTGTCTTGATGATAAACATACATTATCTGGTCTGACTGGAATAAAAGCAGATGTAGTTGATCTGTCATCATATATAATTGTATATTATAGGCAGTAAGAGTTCAAACTATCTTGTTGTGTCATTCCACTGGATACACCAATAACAGAAATCTCATTCAGTAACTTACGATGCAAAAGGAGTAGTGGTCCACAGAGAAGACTTGATTAGATTATATTAGATTAGATTAATGCTAGTTCCATGGATCATGAATACGATATTTCGTAATGATGTGGAACGAGTCGAATTTTCCAATACATGACATAATTAGGTTAATTTAACAACATACTTAAGTTAATATAACAACTTTATTTTTTTGTGTTTTTTTTCTTTATTTTTTATTTTTATTATTTTTTTCAATATTTTTGTTTTTTTTTCTTTTTTTTCTTAATGTATATCTAAAAATTCCTCTATGGAGTAGAAGGAGTTGTCATTCAGAAATTCTTTTAATTTCTTCTTAAATACTTGTTGGTTATCTGTCAGACTTTTGATACTATTTGGTAAGTGACCAAAGACTTTAGTGCCAGTATAATTCACCCCTTTCTGTGCCAAAGTTAGATTTAATCTTGAATAGTGATGATCGTCCTTTCTCCTAGTATTGTAGTTATGCACACTGCTATTACTTTTGAATTGGGTTTGGTTGTTAATAACAAATTTCATAAGAGAGTATATATACTGAGAAGCTACTGTGAATATCCCTAGATCCTTAAATAAATGTCTGCAGGATGATCTTGGGTGGACTCCAGCTATTATTCTGATTACACGCTTTTGTGCAATAAATACTTTATTCCTCAGTGATGAATTACCCCAAAATATGATGCCATATGAAAGCAATGAGTGAAAATAGGCGTAGTAAGCTAATTTACTAAGATGTTTATCACCAAAATTTGAAATGACCCTTATTGCATAAGTAGCTGAACTCCAACGTTTCAGCAGATCATCAATGTGTTTCTTCCAATTTAATCTCTCATCAATGGACATACCTAAAAATTTGGAATATTCTACCTTAGCTATATGCTTCTGATTAAGGTCTATATTTATTAATGGCGTCATACCATTCACTGTACGGAACTGTATGTACTGTGTCTTATCAAAATTCAGTGAGAGTCCATTTACAAGGAACCACTTAGTAATTTTCTGAAAGACAGTATTGACAATTTCATCAGTTAATTCTTGTTTCTCAGGTGTGATTACTATACTTGTATCATCAGCAAAGAGAACTAACTTTGCCTCTTCATGAATATAGAATGGCAAGTCATTAATATATAATAAGAACAACAAAGGACCCAAGACTGACCCTTGTGGAACCCCATTCTTGATAGTTCGCCAGTTTGAGGAATGTGCTGATCTTTGCATGTTACGAGAACTACTTATTTCAACTTTCTGCACTCTTCCAGTTAGGTAGGAATTAAACCATTTGTGCACTGTCCCACTCATGCCACAATACTTGAGCTTGTCTAGCAGAATTTCATGATTTACACAATCAAAAGCCTTTGAGAGATCACAAAAAATCCCAATGGGTGGTGTTCGGTTATTCAGATCATTCAAAATTTGACTGGTGAAAGCATATATGGCATTTTCTGTTGAAAAACCTTTCTGGAAACCAAACTGACATTTTGTTAGTACTTCATTTTTACATATATGTGAAGCTACTCTTGAATACATTACGTTCTCAAAAATTTTGGATAAAGCTGTTAGAAGGGAGATTGGACGGTAATTGTTGACATCAGATCTATCCCCCTTTTTATGCAAAGGTATAACAATAGCATATTTCAGTCTATCAGGGAAAATGCCCTGTTCCAGAGAGCTATTACACAGGTGGCTGAGAATCTTACTTATCTGTTGAGAACAAGCTTTTAGTATTTTGCTGGAAATGCCATCAATTCCATGTGAGTTTTTGCTTTTAAGCAAGTTTATTATTTTCCTAATTTCAGAGGGAGAAGTGGGTGAGATTTCAATTGTATCAAATTGCATAGGTATGGCCTCTTCCATTAACAGCCTAGCATCTTCTAATGAACACCTGGATCCTACTATATCCACAACATTTAGAAAATGATTATTAAAAATATTTTCAACTTCTGACTTTTTGTTCGTAAAGTTTTCATTCAATTTGATGGTAATACTGTCTTCCTCTGCTCTTGGTTGACCTGTTTCTCTTTTAATAATATTCCAAATTGTTTTAATTTTATTATCAGAGTTGCTGATTTCAGACATGATACACATACTCCTGGATTTTTTAATAACTTTTCTTAATATAACACAGTAGTTTTTATAATTTTTGATAGTTTCTGGGTCACTACTCTTTCTTGCTGTCAGATACATTTCCCTTTTCCGGTTACAAGATATTTTTATACCCTTAGTAAGCCATGGTTTGTTACAAGGTTTCTTACGAGTATATTTAACTACTTTCTTGGGGAAGCAGTTTTCAAATGCATTTACAAAAATGTCATGAAATAAATTATATTTTAAATTGGCATCAGGTTCACGGTACACCTCATCCCAGTCTAACTGCTGTAGGCTTTCCCTGAAATTTGCAATTGTTAAATTGTTGACTGAACGTACTACTTTGGAGGACTGTTTAGTATTGCTGAATGGAGCTATGTCATATATTGTAACTAGCTGTGCACCATGATCAGAAAGACCATTCTCAACAGGCTGAGCATTTATCTGGTTAAACTTATCTTGGTCTATAAAGAAGTTATCTATCAGTGAGCTGCTATCCTTTACCACCCGAGTAGGAAAATCAATAATGGGTGTCAAATTGAAAGAACCGAGTAATACTTCAAGGTCATTTTTCCTATTACCCTCTTTCAGAGAATCTACATTGAAGTCCCCACAAATAATAATTTGCTTCCCCCTGTCTGACAGATAGCACAACAAGGAGTCCAAATTTTTCAGAAATAGATGAAAATTTCCTGATGGGGACCTATATACAGTTACAATTATAAATGTGCCTTTATTTAATTTAAGCTCACAGGCACATGCTTCTATATGTTTCTCTACACAAAACTTTTTTGTTTCTATACTTTTTGCACAATGATAGCTTTTGACGTATATGGCAACTCCTCCTTTCTCCATATTTTCTCTCATTACATGTGCAGAGAGCTTATAACCACTTACATTTACCTTATCCATATCAGTAACAATGTGATGCTCAGAAAGGCATAGTATATCTATTTCATTCTCAGCTTCTAAATCTTCCAAACAAACCAGAAGCTCATCTACTTTATTCTTTAAACTCCCAATATTTTGATGAAATATACTTACATTATTTTTAATTATACTTTTATGAGAACCTTTCCTTATTCTAACATTTGCAGTACTCTCCTGTCTGAGTTTCTCATTGTGCTTAGGCCTAGTTCCTATACCAGTGGTCACATGGTGTTCAGAGAGGCAGATTATGTCAATTGGGTTGGGTGACTTTAGTTCATCAATGCAATTACCTAGGACTGAGATACAACTTGGTGGAGATAAAATTTCTGGTGATTGATGAAAATTTATAATTGATAGCTGTGATTGGTGATCCAATGTGCTAGAATTGTGCTGTTGAATTTCTTTCCTAAACTGAAGATTTGTTTCAATCCTGACCTCTCGTAGAACTTGACATCTTTCTGTCTTACCTATCCTAAAAAAAGGTGCTGCTCCAACACCTGTAACCACTGGTATTTTACCATTCATGGCAGTGCTTCCCCCCCTTAAATTTCCTGCTATTACCCCAGCCAATTTCCCCTTCCCTTCCCTGTTGATCCACACTTAAAAGGGGCACTGATTAGGAGGACCCTTTCAGCAAAAGAAATAACGTGACCACTAAATACACTAATGGGGAGGGGGAAACAAGATGGAGTTGTGCGACATAAACGAAAGTTGGTAGACATATTTCCACATCTGAAAGATGATATCTATTCAAATTTCATGCCATTCACATAACACTGGCACTAACAGCGCCAAAGTGAGGATGTAAATCAGGTTTGCTTTAAATACACACAGTGTCAATTGTGAGTGTTAGTTGCCTTTCAGACTTGACATGGTGAGTTGATGTTCGTCAAGAATGCCTTTAAGGTGACAAAGACGCGATTATCAATGCCTCACTGAATTTGTATGAGTTCGTTTAATATGGTTATGAGAAGCTGGATGTTCCTCCTGCAATACTGCAGGAAGACTTGGCAGCTGTGTAGCCACTGTAAATGATCGCTGGCAATAGAGGTCATGGAATTTACAATTGGTCACAAGGCAATACCGAGAGGGAAGACCATCTTGTTTGGCTTATGGCTCTGGCATACTGTACTGCATCTGCAGCAGCAATTCCAGCAGCAGTTGGCATAACAGTGACGCAATGAATTGTTACAAATCAATTATTTCAAGGACAGCTTCGAGCCAGACGTCCTGTAGCTGGCATTCCACTGACCCCAAACCACTGTCATTCGCAACTTCTGTGATGTCAGGTGAGAGCTCACTGGAGGCCAGAGTGAAGGTCTGTTGAGTTTTCTGATGAGCGCTGGTCCTGCCTTGGTGCCAGTGATGGCCTTGTGTTGGTTAGGAGGAGGCTAGTTGAGGGCTTGCAATCAGGCTAGTTGAGGGCTTGCAGTCAATCTGTCTGCATGGTACGAGGGGGGGATCAAATATAAATGGGATTTTTTTGTTCCTGAACATCAACAGTTGGTAGGAGCAACAGGTGCACTCCTCCATTGTGCACAGCATAATAATAAAATTTCTCGCTCATGAAGGAGTTACAGCAGCAGAAATTTGCCAGTGATCGACTGCACAGTAAGGTGATAAAACACTATGAAGGACGCATGTGTTTTACTGGCATAAAAAGTACAAGGAAGGACAACAACATGTGGAAAATCAGCAACATGTTCGCCGCCCTCGGACCAGCATTACAGACAAAAACATTCATGTGGTTAAAGAGATTACTGACGACGACTGATGGGCGAGAGTATCAGAAATTGCACAAAATGCCAGAATCAGTTATGGGAGCTGTCAAGCAATCATCACAAACAACCTACAGTTCCGTAAAGTGTGTTCCAGATGGGTCCCTAAACTTTTGACGAAAAATCTGAAGTTGAGACGTTTGGAGCTCTGTCAGAGGTTTACAGCACGGTTTGTGGAAGAAGGGGATGCATTTTTGAATTGTATCGTCACCTGCGACGAAACATGGGTTCACAACTACACTCCAGAATCCAAACAAGTCAGTAAGCAGTGCCAGAGGAAAGGGGAGGCAGCACCAGTGAAACCCAAGACTCGACTGTCAGCTGGCAAGGTTCTTTCAACCATTTTTTTTGATCAGCGAGGCATTTCGCTGATTGATTTTTTGCACGAGCGAAGCACAGTCAGTGCTGCTTACTACTGCAAACTGTTGAACAAGGCGAGAGTTGCATATTGCCGCAAAAGACGAAACCAATCGATTCGACAGGTCATCCTCCTCCAAGACAATGTGCAACTCCATGCTGCAGCTCTATCTGTCTCCAAGCTACAGGGAATGCACTGGACTACACTTGATCATCCTCCTTACAGCCCGGACTTATCAGCCTGTGATTTCCATCTATTCAGGTTTAAGCAACCTGTTGGAAAAAAACCACCTGGAACGCTGTTCATGAGTGGCAGCACAAGAAGTCAAATCACCAGACTGGTCGCACTCTAGGACGGCGACGATTTGAAGATGACCGGAGTGTGGAAGACTTCGTGCACAACTGGCTGGTGACACAACCCAGTTCTTTTTATGATGAGGCCACCAAAAAACTGCCCATACGCTGGGATAAATGCTTTTGAAAGCAAGAGACTATATGGAAAAATAAATTATAATTGCCTTGAGTTTTTCAATAAATGAATTTAAATAAAAAATAAAATCTCATTTATATTTGATCCATCCTCGTAGACAAACTGGACCTACACCTGGAGTTATGGTCTGGAGTGGAATTTTGTATGACAGCAGGAGCACTCTCATGGTTATCCCATGCATCCTGACTGCATATTTGTACACCAGTCTGGTGATTTGACTTCTTGTGCTGCCACTCATGAACAGCATTCCAGGTGGTTTTTTTCCAACAGGATAATGCTCATAAAACTATCGCTGTTGTACCCCAACATACTTCTACAGAGTGTCGATATGTTGTCTTGGGCTGCTCGATGATCAGACCTGTCTCCAATCAAGCACATATTGGACATCTCAGGACGACAACTTGAGCACCATCCACAATCTCCCTGTATTGCCTGACCAAGTGTAACAGGGATGGAACTCCATCCCACAAACTGACATGCAGCATCTGTACAAAACAATCCATGCCTGTTTGCATGCTTGCATTCAACCCTTCAACATTCTGGCAGTTACAACGGTTATAAATGTACCAGGCATTTCACATTTTCAGTAGCTTATCTTGCACTTGTATTAACCTGTGATTTTGCAATGTTAATCACTTAAATATGTTACCTTGACAAAGGTATTCCCGAAATTTCATTACTTTACGTTAATTACTGTTTGGTGTTGTGATTTTTTTTCTGTCTGTGTATATTACAAGTACTTTGAATAATTAACCTATGTTAATTCTACAGATTGATTAATGAACTGTTTTATCTATCGAAACCTATCACCAAAATAGGAAAATTAGGGAGAAACATTTCTAGATGGACAGAGGGAGAGTGGAGGAAGTGGAGGTGGGCATAGAGAGTAGGGGGAAAGATGGATAGAGTGAGAGTGAGTGAGAGAGAGAGAGAGAGAGAGAGAGAGAGAGAGAGAGAGAGAGAGAGAGAGAGAGAGAGAGAGAGAGGAGGAGGAGGAGATGTACACAGAAAGGGGGAAGAGGAGATGATCAGAGAGAGGGGGAAGAGGAGACGGTCACAGATAGGGTAAGGAGTAGATGGACAGACACACAGTGGAGGAGGGGGAAATGAAGGAGGCAGAGGGAAGATGTAGTGCAGTAGTGGGCAGGTGGTAAAGGAAGAGGGGAAGAAGAAGATGAACTGCATGTGGGGGATGAGAATATGGACAGAGGGAGAAGAGGAAGATATGGTCAGAGGGATGGGCCAGAGAAGACGGACAAAGAGAAGAGGAGGAGGAGGAGGAGGAGAAGGAGGAGATGAAGAGACAGAGAAGGTGGTGAGGATAAGGTAAGTAGGTACATAGAGGGTAGAGGTGGGAGGATGAAGTGAATGGAGAGAGAGAGAGAGAGAGAGAGAGAGAGAGAGAGAGAGAAATAAAGAGGTGGACACAGGAAGGGGGGGTGGGAGGAGATATGTACAATGTGTGTGTTGAACACACATGTAGCCGAAGTTTTAAGGAAAATGCTACCCAATATCTTGGTAATATATGTAAAGGTGAGTGTGTGTTTGGGAACTCCTCCCAGCCTGCTGGACTGGAATGGAATGGAATAGACTCAATTTGGCAAACAAACTCCTTGCCCAGGAGAGGACGAACAAGGGCGTTCATAACAGTCTAGCTCTAATATTCACAGAGATACAGACATACAATGTCTTGCATGACTGAAGTTTCGTGTGGGACTGGTATTGATCTGCGTTATTGACCTGCTCTGCAGGACAGCCTACACATCAGGCCCCTTAAGGGCAATCAGATAGGCAACCTGCCACACATAGATGTATTGCCGCTCACTGGCATATGCCCATCCATTTCTATCCCTCCACAGACAACAGGGTGTCATTTCCATGATGATGACCATCACAGGGAACATGCTATGTGCAGTGTATTTACACATCTGAAGTGGGTTCCATGTCGTGAGGTCACCAGATGTATGCCAGACTCTTAGTGCAAGTATGTATTCATCTTACGTGTAATATCTAAATGATTCCATCCCCACTGTACTTACATGCAAGTGCTAGATTCATTACTTACCCAGAAAGGATGACATAGTATACCATGTGATGCGACCCGGCTGACACCGGACCCGAACAATCTTTGCAACTACTCTACTGCAACACAAATGATGTATATGGGTGCAACATGCCAAGATGAAAGCACACATCAATAGGTCAACTGTTCCTGAGCCAGATGAAAAGAAACATTATGTGCACCGGATCACCTTTAGGACATGGAACAATGTCATGCACACATGCAATCAACTGCAGCAACACACACAGTGTTACGAGTCTGCAGACAACCTTACTGCGAGGCTTCAGTTGCTTAAGACAGTACATGTTCCACACACAACATTCCATTACAGCGCGAGACATGCCTTGAAAACACGAGATATCATCAGGCAGATACACATTCACAACTCTCATGCTGACCTATCATCATCTGCCTTGCAAGACGTACAAAGAGACACCGGTCATTTATCTACATGAAATATCGGCATTATCTTCACACTGCAGTGCAAACTAGTTTTCTGCCGAACCACCTGGCATGTGATGTAGAAATGGCCAGGTTAAACAGCCACACACATGTCCACCACCAGCCGAATTATTGCATTAACAAAAGGAGACACACTGCAGATGATACATTTCTTATGGCACATAAAAAAATATATGCACCGTAACACATGACATCATCCGGTACAACAGCAACGTGTATGCATACTGCAATGGCACACACACACACACACACACACACACACACACACACACACACTTAATTGCACAATTTAAAACTGCCTCAGGACAAGAACATATGTCGAGTTGTGAGTACAAATTAGTTATACAATTCAATAAAAGCAACATGCTTGTACATTTAAGAAACACCAAACAAGCAAATGATTACAATTTCAGAAAGGTTGGATGAACTGTTCAAGGGAATAAGCTTCCAAAATGAGCACATCAATAATGCAGTGGTCCACCTCTGGCCCTTATGCAAGCAGTTATCTGGCTTGGTAGTGATTAACAGAGTTATTGGATGTCCTATTGAGTGATACTGTGCCAAATTCTGTATAACTGTCATGTTAGATCATCAAAATCCCGAGCTGTATGGAGGACTTTGCCCATATTGTTCCAAACATCCTCAATTGGGGAATGATCTGTGGCCTTGCTGGCCGAGGTAGGGTTTGGCAAGCACAAAGACAAGCATTAGAACTCTTGCTGTATGTGGGCGGGCATTATCTTGCTGAAATGTAAGCTCAGTATGGCTAGCCATGAATGGTAACAAAATGGGACATAGAATATTGTTGACGTACCCCTTTTTCGTGAGGATGCCGTGGACGACAACCAACAGGTCCTGCTATGAAAAGAAATGGCACTCCAGACCTCCACTCCTAATTGTTGGGCTGTATGGCAAGTGACAGTCAGGTTGGTATCCCAGTGCTGTCTAGGGTGTTTCCACATGTCTTGGGCCTGGAATATCTTTGACTGGAGTAGAACTGTCTTCAGTGATGAGACCCTCTTGGAACGGAACCCCTATGACCAGTGAAGACTTGTCTGGAGATGCCCTGGACTGCATCACTTACAAGTGAAGGCATCATGACTATTACTGTTTAGCACTTTTCTTTCAATTGTGTCATATATTAATTCTTTTAAAGGATGAAACACCACATCAATGCAGTGCACTAAATCAATAGCATTTACTAGCCACAAAAGTGTAGAAATAGTATTTATTGCCAGTACTTGACACTCAAGTTGCCAACAGCTGTGACAGCAAGTTCACATTGCTTAATATTAATCCGAGATGAGCAATACCAGAAGAAGCTGACAAAAGCTGAGCTTACAACTTGTTTCACTGACCAGAAAGACAAGCTCAAAACACCAGATGGTGGCCACATATTTGGGTATACTTTGGGTGGATGCCCTCTATTGCATATTTAGTGAAACAAGCTAATTTTTCAGAAGCAATTTTACTGTGATATCCCATGAGTATTATAGCAGCTTTTAAGATAACATGTGGCTATGTCAACATATGGGAGAACAAGGAAGACCACCTCTGGAAGACTAGACCTGTGGGAGACCCAAACTCCGTACCCCCATTTACACCAAAACTCTCTCTACACATTTGTTATAAAATTATGATAGTACAAAAATAGAAAATAATAAAATTTTTGTGCATTTGGGAGGGATGAATGAACAAGTCTTCTCAAATTAACGCCCATATGCTACTAAGAGAGTCACAATTATAACAAGCAAACATGACCGGTTGATCACGAAGCCAGATTAATATCTATTATTAAATATCTTTGCATTTTACGTGTTTAACTGCTTGTTAAAATATAAGTTAATAAGCACTAAATAAAACTGATAGCAAAAAAAAAAGAAAAGCTAAGAAGAAATTTAAGATAAAAACACTCTATAGTTTAATGTAAATATAAAATCACTAGATAAAATACAGATACAATAATCACTCAGTTTCACAGTAAAATCATCCACCTAACAATTCAAGGTTTTGGGAAATGTATTGTTTCTTTACACACCTCTGTTGAAAGCAGACCGCCTGCTGAGATGCAACAGCAAGCTGTAACAAATCTTATGTGCCCCAGATGCAGCAGTGTGAACCATTGAAAGAGCTGATTTCAATTTCTACATTGCTAATGGATAGGTGAATACCTCTATACTGTTCGACATAAAACTGCAACTCTTCCTCTCTGCAGCTTCAATGTGCAGATGGAATGTGAAAGACTGACTGGTGAAGTTCGTGACATGGAAGTGCTCTGCCACTGTCTGGGCTGTACTACCACACTTAAAACATTGAAGCCACAGCTGGTATGCATTATGGAGAAATAACAGTTGTGACTAAAAAGTTAAATAATCTACTTTATACATCTACATACATACCCTGCAAGCCACCACAATGTCCATGCTACTAGTCATCTCCTTTCCAGTTCCACTTGCAAACAGAGTGAGCGAAAAATGACTATTTATATGAGCCTTAATTTCTCTTACCTTACCTTACCTTTGTGGAACTTATGCTAAATATACGTTAGTGGCAGCAGAATTGGTCTGCGGTCACCTTTTACAGTGACACTATATTTGCTGTTGACTGCACAGATTATTTATTTCACTATAGCAATTTCGGCCTCTGAGCTATTTTCAAGTGATGCTGTAAAACATTTTGCTTTAGCACAAGTCAGACTTTAAAATCATCTGACATGTATAGAGGGCAGTGTCAAAAACAGAAAAAAAAATTGCAGTAACACTTGAAAATGACCTAAGGCCAAAATTCAATAGTGAAATAAATAATTTCTACAGTCGATAGTGAATATGATTTCCTTTAAAAAATTCTACATGACTCTGAAGCCTGACCATGAGAAGTTAATCAGTTTTGCAGTCAGCTTCAAATGACAGTTCTCTACATTTTCTCACGTGGTTACTCAAAAGAAAATGTGTTTCCCTCCAGGGATTCCCATTTGAGTTTGTGAAGCTTTGGGGAATAAAATTTTTCTCCCTATATTAACAGGATACTACTGTATTATATAACAACTCAACCAATAACATGAACTGCAGGAAGGTTATTTAGTAGACTAGGTCAAATAAAAATATAGCTGTGAAGTGCAGTTAGTCAAGGGCATATTTCAAGTTTGTATTTATTATATGCTCAAAGCTAATAAGAGAGATAAATTTGAAATATTTAGCCACATGTGTTTCCTGAATTCCTATTAAAATACTAAATCACTTGATGTAATTAAAGTTTCTCATCACAATGTTCTCCAATACATGATTTCATCTTTAATTTTATAATTTTGGTGTAGATTTTACAGCTTTAAGTTTTAACTAATTTTAACATTTACATTAAACATTTCAGTGACAATTTTTATTTTTAATGGTAGATGTTTTTCAGTTTTGCCCAAATAATTAGCAACAGAAATTAGAGATTTCTTAGTAATTCATACATTATGAATATGATAATAGTTACTTAATTACAAACAAAATGGCTAAGCAGGGATGGCTAGAGGACAAATGTAAGGATGTAGAGGCCTATCTCACTAGGGGTAAGATAGATACCGCCTACAGGAAAATTAAAGAGACTTTTGGAGATAAGAGAACGACTTGTATGAATATGAAGAGCTCAGACGGAAACCCAGTTCTAAGCAAAGAAGGGAAAGCAGAAAGGTGGAAGGAGTATATAGAGGGTCTATACAAGGGCGATGTACTTGAGGACAATATTATGGAAATGGAAGAGGATGTAGATGAAGATGAAATGGGAGATATGATACTGCGTGAAGAGTTTGACAGAGCACTGAAAGACCTGAGTCGAAACAAGGCCCCCGGAGTAGACAATATTCCATTGGAACTACTGACGGCCGTGGGAGAGCCAGTCCTGACAAAACTCTACCATCTGGTGAGCAAGATGTATGAAACAGGCGAAATACCCTCAGACTTCAAGAAGAATATAATAATTCCAATCCCAAAGAAAGCAGGTGTTGACAGATGTGAAAATTACCGAACTATCAGCTTAATAAGTCACAGCTGCAAAATACTAACACGAATTCTTTACAGACGAATGGAAAAACTAGTAGAAGCCAACCTCGGGGAAGATCTGTTTGGATTCCGTAGAAACACTGGAACACGTGAGGCAATACTGACCTTACGACTTATCTTAGAAGAAAGATTAAGGAAAGGCAAACCTACGTTTCTAGCATTTGTAGACTTAGAGAAAGCTTTTGACAACGTTGACTGGAATACTCTCTTTCAAATTCTAAAGGTGGCAGGGGTAAAATACAGGGAGCGAAAGGCTATTTACAATTTGTACAGAAAGCAGATGGCAGTTATAAGAGTCGAGGGACATGAAAGGGAAGCAGTGGTTGGGAAGGGAGTAAGACAGGGTTGTAGCCTCTCCCCGATGTTGTTCAATCTGTATATTGAGCAAGCAGTAAAGGAAACAAAAGAAAAATTCGGAGTAGGTATTAAAATTCATGGAGAAGAAATAAAAACTTTGAGGTCCGCCGATGACATTGTATTTCTGTCAGAGACAGCAAAGGACTTGGAAGAGCAGTTGAATGGAATGGACAGTGTCTTGAAAGGAGGATATAAGATGAACATCAACAAAAGCAAAACAAGGATAATGGAATGTAGTCTAATTAAGTCGGGTGATGCTGAGGGAATTAGATTAGGAAATGAGGCACTTAAAGTAGTAAAGGGGTTTTGCTATTTGGGGAGCAAAATAACTGATGGTGGTCGAAGTAGAGAGGACATAAAATGTAGGCTGGCAATGGCAAGGAAAGCGTTTCTGAAGAAGAGAAATTTGTTAACATCCAGTATTGATTTAAGTGTCAGGAAGTCATTTCTGAAAGTATTCGTATGGAGTGTAGCCATGTATGGAAGTGAAACATGGACGATAAATAGTTTGGACAAGAAGAGAATAGAAGCTTTCGAAATGTGGTGCTACAGAAGAATGCTGAAGATTAGATGGGTAGATCACATAACTAATGAGGAAGTATTGAATAGGATTGGGGAGAAGAGAAGTTTGTGGCACAATTTGACCAGAAGAAGGGATCGGTTGGTAGGACATGTTCTGAGGCATCAAGGGATCACCAATTTAGTATTGGAGGGCAGCGTGGAGGGTAAAAATCGTAGAGGGAGACCAAGAGATGAATACACTAAGCAGATTCAGAAGGATGTAGGTTGCAGTAGGTACTGGGAGATGAAAAAGCTTGCACAGGATAGAGTAGCATGGAGAGCTGCATCAAACCAGTCTCAGGACTGAATACCACAACAACAACAACAACAATTACAAACAGTACACTTTTTTCAATGTAAAGTTCAGCATTTTGTTCATTACAGCTTTGAATGCATTGAGGGTTTTACTCAGCTTGCCCAGAGACAGGGGGAGGGGTGGGTGGGTATTAACTATGGGTCCGTATCTTAACGCAATGTAATAAAACTGATGCTGTCCACCCCCCCCCCCCCCCCCCCCCCCCAAGTGTTGGATGGTTGGACGGATGCAATATTCACAAATTACATGAATCAGTGGAGAAACCCCAAGTTACGCAGGCAGTAAATTACTAGAGGTTACTATGAAAGACTACAGAGTAAGTTAAAAATCACAGAAAGGGGCTTTTGAGAATAATGTTTTTGGCACGAGGAAGAATAAAAAGAATTTATTATTTTAACACCAATTAAATTCCTGACATTAAAATGGCACCCATATAGTTTCTTCCAAATATTTCCTAGACCCTATGGCGAGCAACTTAATTGTTGGTCTCAAAAGGTAGACTTACACAGCCTTGGGACGATACAATTTTCGAAATCTTTCTGGGTTTACAATCACTTTAAATAGATAAAATTCTGTGAGTTTTCTTCTGAGTACTCCTTGGTTACTGTCACGTATTACTGACTGTTGCATGATTTATGGCACTGTCCTTGTTTAAATGTGCTTCATTTGTGCCATCAGAGGTGTGCAAGTGCATTGTCGTATTAAGTATTGTTTTTACTCCACGACTGCTTCCACTTTGTGATAGCTCTCCTTCTGATCTAATTATTACTTTCTTGTTCTCTCTTTTGGAATCTGTATATGTATTTGACATTGAGAATTATAAGCTGCTCAAACCTGTGCACCATCATGGTACCAAGGCATGGTTCCTATATTAATGCATGAAAAGTTGTGCAATGTCTGGTATGGCATGTGATGATCAGATAAATGTAAACTGTTGCAGTAATTTTTGTTCACTATGTTGTTTATACTCGTGATGTAACTCATTGGCTTTGTCTGATTTTCAGTATACATGCAGATTATCAAATATAGACGTTGAAACTGATCACCTTGTAATAATTGCACCTATTTAGGCAAATTGCAATGTTCTATAGCAAGTTGGTGTATAAATTCATACTGTTTTTCCATAACTTTAATACACACAAGACAGAATTCAGTCATCAATAATGTATTCTCCTCCACTATTTCCAATACTTAGGCAATTCTGGTGTACCTTTTCCATTTCGTGACTGTGAAAATCATGTGGTTTTGAGGCGAAGAACTCATCGAGCCATGTTTGGAGTAAATTTTTGCCTGGAAAGGATGTCCCTTGAAGGTTGTTTGATAGAGAGCAGAAAAGGTGAATATCTGAGGGTGCAAGATCAGGTGAATAAGGTGAGTGTGGCAGGACTACCTGACCCAACTCGTATACATCTACATCTACATGATTACTCCGCACTTCACAATTAAGTGCTTGGCAGAGGGTTCATTGAACGACAATCATACGATCTCTCTACCATTCCACTCCCGAATAGCGCACGGGAAAAACGAACACCGAAACCCTTCTGTTCGAGCTCTGATTTCTCTTATTTTATTTTGATGATCATTCCTACCTATGTAGGTTGGGCTAAACAAAATATTTTCGCATTTGGAAGAGAAAGTTGGTGACTGAAATTTCGTAAATAGATCTCGCCGCGACGAAAAACGTCTTTGCTTTAATGACTTCCATCCCAACTCGCGTAACGTATCTGCCACACTCTCTCCCCTATTACGTGATAATACAAAACGAGCTGCCCAATTTTGCACCCTTTCGATGTCCTCCGTCAATCCCACCTGGTAAGGATCCCACACCGCACAGCAATATTCTAACAGAGGACGAACGAGTGTAGTGTAAGCTGTCTCTTTAGTGGACTTGTTGCATCTTCTAAGTGTCCTGCCAATGAAATGCAACCTTTGGCTCACCTTCCCCACAATATTATCTATGTGGTCTTTCCAACTGAAGTTGTTCGTAATTTTAACACCCAGGTACTTAGTTGAATTGTACTATTTATCGAGTAATCGAATTACAACGGATTTCTTTTGGAACTCGTGTGGATCACCTCACACTTTTTGTTATTTAGCGTCAACTGCCCCCTCCACACCATACAGCAACCTTTCCTAAATCGCTTTGCAACTGATAATGGTCTTTGGATGACCTTACTAGACGGTAAATTACAGCATCATCTCTATTACTACGAACTGCGGCCTTTATGACAGGAAATCACAAATCCAGTCGCACAACTGAGATGATACCCCATAGGCCCGCAGCCTGATTAGAAGTCGCTTGTGAGGAATGATATCAAAAGCTTTCCGGATATCTAGAAATACGGAATCAACTTGAGATCCCATGTCGATAGCGGCCATTACTTCGTACGAATAAAGAGCTAGCTGTGTTGTTTTCTGAAACCATGCTGATTATGTATCAATAGATCGTTCTCTTCGAGGTGATTCATAATGTTTGAATACAGTATATGCTCCAAAACCCTACTGCAAACCGATGTCAATGATATAGGTCTTTAGTTCGATGGATTACTCCTACTACCCTTCTTAAACACTGGTGCGACCTGCACAATTTTCCAATCTGTAGGTACAGATCTATCGGTGAGCGAGCGGTTGTATATGATTGCTAAGTAGGGAGCTATTGTATCAGCGTAATCTGAAAGGAACTTAGTCGGTATACAATCTGGACCTGAAGACTTGCCCGTATCAAGCGATTTGAGTTGCTTCGCAACCCCTAAGGTATCTACTTGTAAGAAACTCATGCTAGCAGCTGTTCGTGTTTCAAATTCTGCTCCACTCACTATCTTCAGATGACAAAATGTAAACTTAGATAACATCAGTGACCTACAAATAAAAAATGATAATAGATACATAAACCCATAGCAACTGGAATACCAACATGCAAAACAGGAACATTATGAACTGCGAACTACTGTATACGGTTTCTGTCAGTCTAGCAGAATACAAGCAGGCATTATTCTGGAGTAGCATTACTTGCGCGCAGCCTTCCTGGTTGTTGTACTTGGACTGCATCTGCAAGATATCTTAGTTGTTGCAATAAATGTCAGTTGCAATGGTTACACCTCAGGAAAGAAATTTGGCGTATACCACACAGTCAGTATTCCACCAGATGCGTAACATTATTTTTTGTGGATGCATAAAGGGCTTTGTACGGGGAGTTGTTACTTTACTTGCACTCAACTATTCCTTTCTTTTCCTTATGTCAGCATAAAGACATCAATTCTCATCACCAGCGATTATACAGGATAGGAAAGGTTGGTGTTGTTCATGAGCCCACTGATGATGAGCAAGCAGAGATGCATGTGTGGCCTGTTGCTGATTTTGGCTTAAGACATGCAGTAGCCACGCGACTGAACTGTCTCCATTGCATGCAAATGTTGCACAATGGTGGAATGATCACAGTTCGCCACTGCCAGTTCTCGAACACACTAACAAGGATCATTGTGGATTAAAGCGTTTAAATGATCTTGATCAAACCCCAAAGGTCTCCCTGAACATGGAGAGTCACTAATGTCAAAATGATCCTCCCTAAAACGAGGAAACCATTTTCTTCCCATGCTTTATACAACGGTGTTATCCCCATACACAGCACAAATGTTTCAGACTGGCTTCTCTGCTGTCCTCCCTCTACTGAACTCAAACAGAAGAATGTGTCTGAAATGTTCCAATACTACATTTCCTAGCATCCACTGCTCCACTCACTATCTCCAGATGACAAAATGTAAACTTAGATAACATCAGTGACCTACAAATAAAAAAATGATAATAGATACATAAACCCATAGCAACTGGAATACCAACATGCAAAACAGGAACACTACGAACTTATGCAACAACCTGATACATTACACTGAGATCACTTATCCCCTAACACAACTATATTAAATTTCATGAAAAGTTTTTCACTGTTTTGCAAGGCTAGAAATACATATATGCTGCCTCAAACTACTGATTTAGTCAAAGGCAGCATTTTTCAAAATACTTCTCATTATTTCTTAAATAACTTGGCATTAAAGCAAAGTTTTTCATTTTCCTACTCATCTGGGAAATAACTTTCAAAAGTGTGTCACATACTACTTGACCATTGCACTTTTCAAAAAGCAATGCATATTCAATACTTATTATGATGCAATTACCTTCTCATAGAACATGAGGACTTCAGGCAGTAAAATCGCTGTGGACTCTGCTTGAGAAAACCCTTGGCCAAACATGTATGACGCAAACTTCAGAATGCACACGTAAGTTCTTTTAGGATTCCATTCAGGAATTACATGTAAAAACAAGTCACAATAGTCTCTGTAATGCCGAGCAAGCATCTGCAACAATATACAAATAAGACAGAATCAGGAATTGCCCAGTCTACAAAGATTGGAGAGTTAAGGAATAAATTCATAACACTTCAAATTGGAAAAATTTCTAAAATCTTACAGCATGCCCCTGGAAAACATGATTCAGTTTTAATGTACCATCCTTAGAAATTATGATAATTACAGTAACAATGCTCCCCCCCCCCCCCCCCAAAAAAAAAAATCTCTTTTGTAAACAGTAAGTATAGTACACCAAAATCACATTCCCCACAATTTCCCAACACTTATTAGGGAACTGAAAATATAGAAGAATATGAAAGCTCTCTCTCTCTCTCTCTGTAACTCTCTCTCTCTCTCTCTTTCTTTCTCACACACACACACACACACACACACACACACTACAATCCCAAACACCGGTACAACAATTGAAAAATTCACCTGGGTAATCATAATCAATCTCCTTATGCTGATGGCAAATTGACATTCATTGGAAGAATCTAAGGAAATTAATTCACGAAGAACATGATAATGCATACAACTATTATTTAAGAAGTTCTTGAGTATCGCTCATCAGCCCGGAACCCATACCGAGTATAATCAATAGAAGGCGTCAACAAGAGCAGCACATTTGGCTATCAGTTCATTTAATAAGTGCACCAGTGTCACTGATACGCCGATCTAACACCGGTGACAGACTGCACAAGAGGTGTTGCGTATTATGGAGATGTTTACTGTCTAAATTCCAAAAGAGTAATTTCAAAGCGTATTAAAGTGACATATTACTGTCTTTCAATACAAATCTTCTCTAACAAACCATATTGGTCAAATGAGTTATTTTTGAGTTCTGATGGAGACTTGACAGCAGTCATACTTCCTGAGAACCATTTAATGAAGTGGTACGGCACAAGTGATATCTGCACACAAAGTAAGCTCAACCTAACATTAAAAGGTGACTTTCAGAAGCTAAATTGCTCCAAACAAATTGTTGCACCAACCATACCCATAGGTGTGATCTTATATTCATGGGGAATGGGAATGTAAAGATTAAGCCTTATTGGAAAAAATTTATACTATAAAATTAATACAAAGCAATAGCCAAAGTAAGGGTAGTCTGAAAGAGCACACCAGTGAAATCAAAATCTTTTACTACATAACATTCAATACCATGAAGCTCCACTCTGCACATTTTAACATGCTTGGATCCTCCTCGGCATGCTGTGCACAAGATGGTTGCAGCACTGTTGCTCAAGCTTGTCCCAGGCCCTGATGGTGATCCTTCTGAGGTCATTCAACATGTCCGGTGAGCACCTGCGATGATGCACCGCAAGCTGCAGTCACTCATAAATGTGCTTAATCAGGTTCAAATCAGTGCAAACGTTGTTCAGTCATTCTATTCAGTTGGTGGCTGCCTTCTGGAGGAACATTTTGCTACAAGGGCGTAGTGTGTTCACACATTATTGCCTTGAAAGATAAATTCATCATTATGATGATAAATGTAGGGTTGGAAAATAGGTTGGAGGGTTCTGCCCCGATACTGCACAACCTTCAGATTACCCTGTTGCTGATCCCCTCACACTCTCACATGACAATCACAAAAGGTCTCAGAGAAATTTTGTAATCATTACTGATCCAGGAATCCCTAGCTTGCTTTCTTTGCAGTCCACGGTGCATTGGAGTTTGCACTGTTGTCTGTAACAGAAAGCTGTCATGCCAGTTGATTGTGTGGAGATGGTGATGTACTGTCTGGGCCAACACAACCGTCCCAGTTCCCACCAAAAAAGACATCATACACTCTTGATGGGTTCTCCTCAGTGTACCTACAAGCACTCACAACACATGTTGCCTACCTCAGGCAATCACCACAAGACAGATATTCATTAATTTGTGTCCCACAATAGCAGTTGTATGTTTACATGACATTGCTGCTATGTAAGCCAGTTTGATGATGAACTTCCCATCCTGAAAAGCTTTCTTGGTGTTATATGATAATATGCCCACTGTCTCAGTTTGAAATAACACTTTGTGGTATGTTGACAGATTGAACATTTTACACAAGGTGTACTGTTCTGTTCACAATTGAAGATGTTAGATGCTCTACTGGACTGCAGAGGGTGTAGATCTGCTTTTACCTCCATCTCACAGTAATGATTTCCTGTGATCAAAAAGAGTATTGAGAAAGATATTTCTGATTTTCCCTTTTTTTTAAAAAAAAAAAAGAAAGAAAGAAAGGAACTGTGGAAAATGTGAGGATTTAAAAAAATATATATATATTATGTGTTGATGCATACGTTTTGTATAATTAAATGAAGACAAACAAACTTGGATCCCCAATACAAATGAAGACACAGAGACAAACAAAGGCATAAGTAAAATATGAAGCAAAATATGCCTTCTATAACCAGACGTTCCTTCATAGGCAAAAGAGGAGAAAGAGCAAAAAGAAATGATACAACTGTGAAATCCCAACAAGTCAAGAGCAGAACAAGGTACGATGAAATTAGCCTGGAAAAACATAGACTTTTTCTATTATTATATGACTTATGAGATGAACAGAATTTTCCTTTTATGAATGCTACATGTTTGGAATATCAGATACTTTCACATTACATATCACAACGACTGAAAACTGAAAAAGTGCATGTATTGGGTGGGGAGAAGGGGTTAAGTTCACCAACAAAATGTATTCTAGTATACTTTTTTCCAATGGTTCGACAGTCTCAGAAACTATAAATTTACTGTGCTCCTCGTCCTTACTGTAGTCCAGTAAAGACTACTATATGGTTGACGTTAATGAGCTTCACAACCCAATCCATTTCTCCCCTTCTTCCAACAACTTTGTATGTCGCACAGGTAATAGGTACCGTGAAAATCCGGAATTTTCTTGTGATGATATGAGCAAGGAATTTACTTTATACAGATCCACAGAAGAAAGAAGGTTTCCAACAGGTAGTGCAACTTCCTCGGAGTAGATTAGTGATGCTGGTTGCAGTCTTCCTCAGGGAGAAAAGGAACAATCTGTGAGAAGGAATAGTCAGGATACATCTACACACATTGTGTGTGTAATATTGTGATTAATGAAACAAACAGCTGTGTCAAACAATTAACAGGGCGCCTGTTGTACTTGAGCTGACCAACAGAGCTCATTTGGTTACATACACTGATCAGCAAGAACATTATGACCACCCACCTAATAGTCGGTACTATATGGCCACCTTTGGCATTGATAACAGCAGCAATGTGTTGTGGTATGGAAGCAATGAGGCCTTGGTAGGTTCCTGCAGGGAGCTGGCACCACATCAGCACACACAAGTCTTCTAATTCCCATAAATTACGGGGAGGGGGACGACGAGCTCTGACATTATGGGCAGTCACATCCCAGATGTATTCAATCGAGTAACTTGCCACTGTGTTCCTCACACCACTCCATCACACTCCTTGTGTTGTGATGGCGGATTATCTTGTTGAAAAATGTCACTGCCTTTGGGAAACATAATTGTCACGAAGGATTGTAAAGTTCTGCAACCAATGTAAAATACTCTTTGGCTACCATGGTGCCTTGCATGAGCTCTACTCGATGCGTGGATGCCCACGTGAATGCTCCCCCCCCCCCCCCCCCCCACCCCCTCAAGGGCATAATGGAGCCATCACAAGCTTGTCTCTGGTTCACAGCACAGGTGTCATGGAGCTGTTCCCCTGGAAGATGATGGATTTGCACCCTTCCATCAGCATGATGAAGAATGTAACAGACCATGCAATGCTCTGCCACTGCACCAATGTCCAGTGTTGATGGTCACATGCCCATTTTAGTCACAGTTGTCGATGTCATGGTATTAACATTGGCACATGCATGGGTTGTCAGCTGCAGACGCCCATTTTTAGATGTGTTCGGTGCACTGTGTGTTCAGACACACTTGTACTCTGTCCGGCATTGAAGTCTGATGTTAGTTCTGCCACAGTTTGCCACCTGCCCTGTTTTACCAGTCTTCCCAGCCTATGACGTCCAATGCGTGTAATGAAGGGTGGGTGGATACCCAACCAAAAATCATCTGGATATGTTTCCACCTTGGTTTCGCCCCATGTTGAAGACCACAATAATTTCATCCTAAAGGACATTGCAATTACAATGGTAACAATTTTCATTCAAGGGAACACAATTGCAATAATAATAATTTTCATTTTAGGGGATACCATGAGAATAATAGGAACAGAAAATGACAACAGAGATTTTGGCACCATAAACAGATATTGGCATGGGTACAATGACACAAGAAGAAAAGAAACTATAAATATTCTTTTCATGATCCATGGGACAAGTGTACCCCAATTCACTTTTTCGTGCTGCACGACCAAGGGGACAACAGAAACCACACATCTGTAGTGTGCTGCCATCTACTGGAAGCCTTCGCTACTACTTTAAAGCATTACAGACTTCTTCCCGCCAAGTAGCTGCATTCTGCTGGAAGTTGTTCGATGCAGTGCACTTGTTTGATCGCTTCTGTGAAAGTTTTTGCATATTTTTCAACTGTTCTTTTGTAAATAAGCAAGGTAAGTATAATAACCATATTTATTGTGTTTCTTATCATTTATTAGTAAATATTATGTGGAATTTCAGCGTAAAATGTACTTCAGTGATTTGGTAAATAGTTTTTAGTTTTTGACTGCATGAAATATGAATCACATGGCCAGTGCGACATATTTGTCCCACATATTATTTATAATTTCGTTATACATTAGACATTTTGGCTTTATTTCTCTCTCTGTGCGATGCTACATCACTTGGCTCAGTAAAGAATTCATACAATAACAATAAAAACAGCAGCATCAGCAGCAGCAGCAGCAGCAGCAGCAGCAACAACAACAACATCATGGAGACCTTATTTCCGTTTTCTTTTTAGAAATGTCATGTCTGAAAGATAAAGAACTTCTTGAGTATTACTTTTCGCTTCCTGATAATGAAGAATTTTCGGAGGAAGAAGGTGGTGATGAAGCTGCAGATAAGCTCACCCGTCTTGACGCATCCAACAGTACATCTATTAATACTACACCACCTAGAACATTGGCTGAGCCACATAGTTATGGTTGTCACAACAATGGTGACAGTGCTAGAATGGAGGTGGGAGAAAATGATGGTATTGCATGTGCAGTAAAAGAAAATGTCACCAAAATTACCAATAACACTGCAAATGAACTTATTGTGTGTGCAGAACAAGAGAATGGGGCCGAACATGCCAATGAAACTGAAACACAGTGGAATGACAAGGTAACTTCGTTTGAAAACTTATCAGCATCTCTTGATGGAAGTGCATATATGAAGATTGATTTTGGACCAAATGATAAAGTAATAGATTTTTTTTTACAATTTTGTACTGATGATTGATTGAGGAAGATCAAAGATGAGACTAATCTCTATGCAACTAAAATACATGACAACATTACTAGAGGTAAAAGGGTAAGGCAGGCCAGGTGCAATTGGAAAGACACTGCCGTTGAAGAAATAAAAATATTTTATTGCCATTCACATTCTAATGGGAATAGATAGACTGCCTGAGCTGAGTCACTATTGGTCCACTGACCCACTTTTAGGTGTAAGTGGAATTTCTCAACTAATGAGTAAAACCAGGTTCAAAAAACTGACTGAAAACATTCACTGCAATGACAATGCTACAGCAGTACCAAGAGGTGAAGCTGGCTACGATCGACTATGCAAATTACACCCAATAATTGACGCTCTCAATAACAATTTGAAAGAAGTGCACACTCCATCAAGTATCATGGCTGTTGATGAAAGTACGGTCCCATACCGAGAGCACTGTTCTATAAAGCAGTACCTTCCAATAAAGCCTGTAAAACAAGGTTACAAAATTTGATGCCTTGCTGATTCAAAAACAGGTTTCATAACTCAGTTTGAGGTGTATGCTTGAAAGAAGGACATCCAAGACTCATTGTTCAGTTTGGGAGAAAATGTTGTGCTCCATCTTACTGATTCATACATGCAGTCTCACCAACTAATTGTGTTCAATAACTTCTTCACGTCGTACAATCTGATGAAGTAACTAAATGAAAGAGGACCTTTTGGAGTTGGAACAGTGAGGACAAACAGGAAGGGACTTTCAGGTATGATGAAGAAACAAGACAAATTACAACGGGGGCAGTTGGCAGTTTATGTTCAAAACAAAGGGATGTGTCTCAGCAATAAAATGGCAAGACAACAAGACTGTGATGATACTAAGTTCTTATCATACCCAAAAGATGTAACCTTTGTCAACAGGAAAAACAGAGATGGTACTTCATCAGAGGTCTTCTGTCCTAAAGCAGTTGCAGAGTATAATGTATTTCTGAGAGGTGTAGATTGCTTTGATCAAATGCATAAGAGATATGCAATTGGAAGGTGATCTCTAAAGTGGTGGCATCATCTTTTCTTTTTCGTAACTGACCTGGCAATTGTTAACAGTTTCATAATGTGGAACCGTAAGCATAGAGGAGGACATAACCAGTTATCCTTTCACCTTTCGCTTATCAGACAACAAACAGCAGGTCATAAAATCAAAAGAAGACCAAATTTTCTAAGAAGAAACAAACCGGGTGTCATGACTGTATCAGACGAAGTTCACTTTCCCAGCAAAAGACACAAGGAAGCACTGCAGGTTATGGAGCACAAAGCAGAAGGAAGTACAAACCGACATGATGTGCATACACCACAAAGTTCCTCTATGTGCACATCCCTGCTTCAAAAAATTTCATAGAAAATAAATGATCCTGATATCGGCATTGGTAAAATCAACATCAAACATCATTTACAACATAACCCTTGTATTTGTATAAACTGGTCACAAAAATTAATTATTTTTTGTAAAAGTTGCAGCTGAAATTAAATGATCTCTCTTATGCTTTGTTTTTATTCAAACCTATGCAATACTCCCATCTAATGACCAATGGGACATATAAGACCCACCTGAAATATTAAAAAAGCTGATTGTAGCAACCATACACTTTTTATACATTTCAATTTAGAAGCTATTCCTTAAACAAAATACAAAACCAAAACTTAAAAAACTGAGTAAAAAATAATGTGGTCATAAAAGGGATATTCATGAATTAAAAAACTAATAAGTGTCCCACTGTCGGTCCACACGGGTGAAATGCATGAGTAATAAATGGAACAACATCAATAATAATAATAATTAAAAACAAACAGATTCATGTGAAGTAATGAGTTATTATTTTAAAAATGTGGACTATTCTATAAATATGATGTCTGTAGAAAATGAAACTTGTCAACCAATCAATCTCAGAACTGCAGGTAAGGAAATTGAATACACATGTATCAGTAAAAAGGCAGGAAATATCATAAACTTAACAGAATTCTATAATTGGGTAGAAAGAAGTAACTTGACTGAGAATAACCAGGCTAATGATGTACATGATGATTTAGGGATTGAAGCAGTTATGATGGAACCAGGCGAGCAAAAGTTGGGCACTGTGTTAATGAACAATGACTTAAGAATAAATAGATACAAAAACAGTATTGCAAATATTAAAGAGAAAGATGTAGATGATGTTTGTGGTATTAAGGGGAATAATTGTGGTGATGACTTTGTGGCAGTAGATGAAGAAAAGTATTTTATTTGTTTCAAACAGAAAGTGGGTGTATAAGAAGCTTTGGGTGAAAATGGTGAGTATATTAATGTTTTAGAGATACCCAATTATGTTGCTAATGATTTGTATAATATTGATGATAGTGCCACAGCTAATAGGTTCTATGATTTAACTCCTTGTGAAGAAACATGTACACATGATATGAAAACTTTAATAATTAAATATGACAAGGAGATTAGGCTACCTGTTGAGAAGAACAAAAGTGAATTATTTCTGTATAATAAAGAGGGGTCCAGAAAATGTACACAATCTTTGATAGTCAACATTAATGGAACAAAATGACATACCTTTACAGCTCTTGCACAGGGGAAAGGTAATTTTGTGTATTCAAAGTGACCCCCATTAACAGCCGAACAATGTTGATGCTACGGATCTGTTGACCAAAGTATGGTTGTCAGTGTTGCCGGTGTGATAGCAGCATAGGACGCCCCGATGTTTTCTCTTAGCTAGTTCAGCATAGCTGGCTTCTGTTGGTAAAGTTCACTTTTCAAGGTCCCCCATAGGTAGAAGTCAAGAGGTGTAAGGTCTGGAGACACTATCAGGTATTCAACAGCTCCTCTAGACCTATCGATCATCCAGGTAGATTTTCATCCAAGTAGACTCTGACATTTCTGTGCCAGTGAGGTGTAGTGCCATCTTGTTGTACATAAATTTTTTTATTTCCAAATACCTCCCAGATGCCCGGTAAAATTGATGTTTGCAGCATATGTAGTAGCAGCTGCTGAACTGAGAGGATGCGCAGCAGCAGAACTTGTCTGATAAATAGTAAATTAATTTAGTCTTTTTTTTCCACATGCTTCTGAAATGTTGAAATGTATGTGAATTTTTAAGGGACCAAACTGCTGCAGTCATCGGTCCCTAGACTTACATACTACTTAAACTAATTTACACTAAGAACAACACACGCATCCATGGCTGAGAGAGGACTAGAACCTCCAACGGGAGGGGCCGTGCAGTCGGAGACATGGCGCCTCTAACCGCGTGGCCACTCCGCGTGGCTCACATGCTTCTGATAAGAAGTGAACTATACTTGTGTATTTTACTGTGTAGACAATTGGTTAGAAAATTGATCATAGTTTTTGTTTTTGCGTAAGTGCTGTGAATATCCTTGTGTAGAGGGGCTTCCTAGTGCACATGTTCCCACCACTAGAAACTTCATCATGCCACAAAGTTTTAATTTTGTGCTAGTAGACAGCATAGAGTTTAGATCAGTGCATTCTAGTTTGAATATTTATCTTGTGCAGTAACTTTTCGGTAAACAGGATTTCTAATAACAGGTATCTCTAAATATATCAACTACAGTAGAGAAATTTATTTCTGTTTAATAGCTTGGAATGAAAGTAAATCTAATCAAATCTAATCTAATGTAATCTAACTTGTGGTCTCAGAGTACAGTGAGAAATCTGCACAGCAACTTTTAGTGTTACTTTGTTCTCCTTTGCTATATTTTGTATACACTTCAAACTCAGTAGCACCATTTGAGACCTTATATCTATTTTATACACTGTATGATATGGCTTGGGACTCTGCTTGTTGTAAGCAGGACACAAGGCGAGTTGGTTGCTGTCCGAAAACAGCTGGAAGCTGCGTTGGCTACCGTCGACAAGCTTCTAGCTAATGCTCAAAGTTGCAGTGATGTTGCGGCACCAGTGAGAAAACCTGCGACACCCTTGGTGCCACTGGAATCCCCTGGTGACCCGGACGTTCGCTGTGCCTTCTGATACGCAATATCTAGCTGGTCTGTCCTCACTCCAGAGTGGGTGGCAGACAGTGGTGGGTTCGCGTGTCGCTGGGCGGAAGGCGATAGAGGGAGCAGGCCATGTGGCTGGCTCCCTACATCTTAACAACAGCTACAAGGTGCTACCCAGTGTTGTTGATAACTGAGCCAGCAGAGGATGCCTCTCCTGTTGGGGCAGCGGTCGATTTTCCTGCCCAGTGTGGACAAGTACAGAGGGTAGGTATGCTTGTCGTTGGGAGCTCCAATGTTAGGCGGGTGATGGACCCCCTCAGGAAGATAGCAGGTAAGGTGCGAAAGAATACCAGTGTGCATTTGGTATTTTTGCCGGAAGGTCTCATCTGTGATATGGAGGACGCCCTGCCAGTGGCTATCGAGCACAATGGATGCAACAGGCTGCATGTAATGGCACTTGTCGGCACGAATGACACCTGCTGCTTGGGATCCGAGGCCATCCTTGGCTCCATTCGGCAGCTGTCCGATTTCGTGAAGGCAACTAGCAACACATGCAGGGTGCAAGCTAAGCTGTATTTGTAGCATCGTACCCAGGGTTGATTGCGGTCCTCTGGTTTGGAGTAGAGTGGAAGGTCTAAAGCAGAGGCTCACACAACTCTGCGATAGTAACGGATGTGAATTTCTCGACCTCCACTATCGGGTGCAGAATTGTACGGTTCCCCTTAATAGGTCAGTCGTGCACTACATGCGGGAAGCGGCTGCTAGGGTAGTGGAGTACATGTGGCGTGCACATCGGACTTTTTTTGGTTAGAGAACCCCTCTCTTGGGACCAAAGACAATTTGCCTGTTAAATCAGCCACAGTGCAGAGAACCTTGGTCCTCATAGATCAGAGACAGAGAAGATTAATAATATTTTAGTAAACTGCAGGAGCATCCGAGGAAATGTCCCAGAATTATTATCACTTACTGAAGCTTTCAATGCACACATAGTATTAGGAACAGAACACTGGTTGAAACCAGACATCAATGACAACAAAATCCTAAGTTCAGATTGGAAAGTTAATCATAAGAATAGGTTAGTCGCCAATGGTGGTGGCATGTTCATTTCAGTAAAAAATTCGATAAAATCTAGTGAGTTTATCATGGATTCTGAATGTAAATTAATCTGGGTGAAACCGAATATCAAAGAATGGTGATTGGATGTTTCTACAGACCACCTGGGTCAGGATCCGTAGTTTGAGAGTGCTTCAGACAGAACTTGCAGAATAGCATTAGCAGTTTTCCTGATCATGCCGTTGTAATAGGGGGTGACTTCACTCACCAGGTATAGATTGGGAGTGTTTCGCCATCAAGAATGGCACCAGAGACAGGGATTCTTGTGGCTTTGTTCTGGATGTCTCGTCCGAAAATTACCCTGAGCAGGTAGAGAACCAACTCAAGAGGGTAACGTCTTAGACCTCCTGGCAGCAAACAGAACTGAACTTATTGAATCAGTTAACAGAGAGGAAGGTATAAGCAATCATAAGGTTGTGACAGCAACTATGATGATGGTTTCTACAAGGAATGTTAAGAAAGGTAGGAAGATATATTTGCTCAGCAGGGTGACAGGATACAAAATTCAGAATATTTCAGCAGTCAGCATCAAATATTCGGTGATGAGGACGAAGATGGGGGGAACAAATGGAAAAAATTAAAAGACATCGTTCATTGTGCCCTAGACAAGTACGTTCTGAGTAAGATTTTAAGGGATGGAAAGATCCACCATGGTTTAATAGCCATGTTAGAAAAGTGCTACGTAAACAAAGAGCGCTTTATCTCAGATTCAAAACAAGTAAAAACCTAGCTGACAAACAAAAGCTGAATGAAGTGAAAACGAGCGTAAGGAGAGCAATGAGAGAAGCGTTCAATGATTATGAAAGTAAGAAGTTGTCAACCGACCTGAGTAAAAACTCTAAGAGATTTTGGTCTTATGTAAAATCAGTAAGCGGGTCAAAATCATCTATTAATTCTCTCAGCACTACACTGGCACCAAAACGGAAGATAACAGAGAGAAGGCTGAAATACTGAATTCATTCTTCCGAAGTTGTTTCACCGCAGAAGATCGTAACACTATCCCTCCTTTCAATTGTTGTGTGAACGTCAAAATGGCAGATATTGAGATAACTGATCACGGAACTGAAAAGCAGCTACAATTGCTTATTAGTGCAAAGGTGTCAGGACCAGATGAGATACCAATAAGATTCTATAAAGGTTATGCGAAAGAACTTGCTTCCCTTCTAGCAGTAATTTATCGTAGATCGTTTGAGCAATGAAAGGTACCTAAAGACTGGAAAGAAGTGTAGGTTATTCCTGTTTCTAAAAAGGGCCGTAAGACAGATCCACATAATTATATAACTATATCATTGACGTCAATCTGTTGTACAATTATGGAACATGTTTTATGCCCAAGAATTATGATGTTTTTAGAAAACGAACATCTCCTCTATAAAAATCATCATGGATTCCACAAAAAGAGATCCTGCAAAACTCAGCTCACCCTATTCCTCTATGAGATCCGGCACTCAGGTTGACGCCATGTTCCTTGATTTAAGTAAGGCATTTGACACATCCTGAATTGCTGTTTAAGTGGGGGAGGGGGGACGAGCTTATAGAGTGTCGGAGTAGACTTGCAATTGGATTCAAGACTTTCTAGCAGATAGAACTCAACACATCACTCTTAACAGAATAAAATCGACAGATGGTACCACTGGGAAGTGTGATAGGAGTGTTGCTGTTTACAATATATTCTATTAGAAAGTGTTGGATGCTCTTTAAGACTATTTGCAGATGATGCAGTTGTCTGTACCAAAGAAGCAAAGCCAGAAGATAGTAAGAATTTGCAGAATGACCTGCAGAGAATTGATGATTTGTGCAGGCTCTGGCAGTTGACCCTGAATGTAAATAAATGTAACATATTGTGCATACACACGGAAAAAAATCCACTACTGTACAGCTACACTATTCATGACAAACAGCTGGAGACCGAGTCTGCCATAAAATATCCAGGTGTAGCTACCCAGAGCGACTTTAAGTGGAATGACCATATAAAACAGCTAGTGGAAAAAGCAGACACTAGACTCAGATTCATTGGAAGAATCTTAAGGAAATGTAGCTCATCCATGAAAGAAGTGGCTTATAAGTCTCTTGTTTGCCTAATTGTTGAGTATTGTTCATCTATCTGAGATCCCTATCGGGTAGGATTGATAGACGAGATAGAGAAGATCCCATGAAGAGCGGCGCATTTCGTCACGGGATCATATAGCTGGCAAGAGAGCATTATGGAGATGCTAAGCAAACTCCACTGGCAAACATTACAAGCGAGGCATTATGCATCACAGAGAGAGTTACTATTGAAATTTTGGGACAGCACTTTTCAGGAGGAGTCGGACAACATATTACGTCGTCTTGCTTATTGACCACGGGGAGAAAATTCAAGAAATTAGAGCCAATACAGAGGCTTACCAACAATCATTCTTCGCATGCACTATTCGAGAGTGAAACGGGGTTGGAGGGATCAGACAGTGGTACTGAAAGTACCCTCCGTCACACACCATTAGGTGGCTTGGAGAGTATGATGTATATGTAGATACACCTCACCTGTTATGATACCATCAAAGAGACAACACTACCATCCGGTAGGTTAATATGTTTCTCCACATGAATGTAAGAATTTTCAGGAGCCCAGGTCACGATGCTCTGGCAGTTTATAGAACCGTTCTGTTTGAATTGCACTTTGTTACAGCAGTAACCATCCCCGCAAACCGTTCATCCTTGCAAAGCATGCCTTCAAACCACTCGTAGTACTCCATCCTTCGATCCAGGTTCTCCTCGTTCACACTGTGGGCAATCATAGAATGTGCACTTTCCACTTCGCAACCTTCAGAATTCATCATATGCTTGATTGGCTTACCAACTTTCACGTACACCCTGCTTCACAGATTTTTGAGGTGCCCCAGTAAAATGTTGCAAAACAGCAGTGCTAGAAGCTGGACTACTTAATGGTTTTGGTTGGTCAGACCTTTCCTTATGCACATCCTGAACAGTACCATCAGCTTCAAATTTATCCAGAATATGATAAATAACTGTACGTGTTGGTGGCGAAGGTCCATACACATTACACCATTCCCATTGTACCTCCATCATGTTTTCACACTTCCAATATCACTTCTGTAAGTCCTTGCATTACTCAAATGACAATCTTATATCATTTATTGCTGTACTGTCATCTGCTAGAAAACACACACCAAGATCTGTTGAGAAAATGATGGACTATGCCACCATACAAAATTGCAATGATATGTCATTTTGTTCCAAAGATATAAACTATCAAAGGGTGTGTACATTTTTCTCTGTATGTGACTAAACAGTTAAGCTATTGGTGAAAATGAGAATTTTAGGAGAATGATTATTAATGGTGCAAAACTTTACATCCTGATTGGCAGCACTGTATTAAGTACAATACTGTTGAACAACCGAAAGGTAAGTACCATTGTAATGAACAGTATACTTCATCAAAGTGCTTCCATTATGAATGTAGAATGCATTCAATGACTGTGATATGACTTTCAAAATGATGGAAAACAGCAATCAGTCATTTCCTTTCTGGCTCTATTAAAGCTAATCAAGATTACGGCTAGTAAATAGCCATTATCAATGCAGTATTTCAGACTTTTAATACATGCCCTAGTATGTCACCCCTCTTGTTCATGCTCAATAATACGTAACTTACTTCCAAACCATAACCAAAAAAATTTCTTTCCGCTTTCAACACTACCGCTGCTAAAAAATCCACCGTTCCCAGTTCACAAACACTGCCTTTTGCCTATTAAACAGCCTTTTCGGCTAGTTCTAACAACTTTAGCTTTATTTCTATTTTCGTTTTTCCCACATCACCGATCATTTTTTAGCCGCTTCCTACAGGTTTCAACGTCATTATTTCTTCGTCAGACAATTGTTAGACTCAATTTCATAATCTGCCACTGCAAAACCACTCCTTTTCATACATTTACACGCAGTTTTTCGAAATTTTCCCGAATTTCTCCACCCTTTAATGTGTTTTGGAGGCAACACAACCACCTAACCTTTGTGCACATCGTTGTTTACCAACCTAAGTTCACCACAGGATCGACATAGCTCAGCTTTAAGCAACACTTTTTCGACTATTTTCACACTAGATTTCCAGTTGCTTTCTAGTTCACCTCTATATATATATATATATATATATATATATATATATATATATATATATATATATATATATAAGAATTAATAGAGGGAAACATTCCACATGGGAAAAATATACCTAAAAACAAAGATGATGTGACTTACCAAACGAAAGCACTGGCACGTCGATAGACACACAAACAAACACAAACAAACACACAAAATTCAAGCTTTCGCAACAAACTGTTGCCTCATCGGGAAGGAGGGAAGGAGAGGGAAAGACGAAAGGATGTGGGTTTTGTAAAGGGCCTAAGGTTCTGAGGATTCCTTGAAGCTTCGCCTACATCCTTTCGTCTTTCCCTCTCCTTCCCTCTTTCCTGATGAGGCAACAGTTTGTTGCGAAAGCTTGAATTTTGTGTGTATGTTTGTGTGTCTATCGATGTGCCAGCACTATCGTTTGGTGAGTCACATCATCTTTATATATATGAATTAATAGAGGGAAACATTCCACGTGGGAAAAATATATCTAAAAACAAAGATGATGTGACTTACCAAACGAAAGTGCTGGCAGGTTGACAGACACACAAACACAAAGATACACACAAAATTCAAGCTTTCGCAACAATCGGTTGCTTCATCAGGAAAGAAGGAAGGAGAGGGAAAGACGAAAGGATGTGGGTTTTAAGGGAGAGGGTAAGGAGTCATTCCAATCACGGGAGCGGAAAGACTTACCTTAGGGGGAAAAACAGGACAGGTATATACTGGCACACACACACACACACACACACACACACACACACACACACACACACACACACATACTCATCTGCACATACACAGACACAAGCAGACATTTGTAAAGGCAAAGAGTTTGGGCAGAGATGTCAGTCAAGGTGGAAGTACAGAGGCAAAGATGTTGTTGAAAGACAGGTGAGGTATGAGCGGCGGCAAACTGAAATTTGCGGAGATTGAGGCCTGGCAGATAACGAGAAGAGAGGATATACTGAAGGGCACGTTCCCATCTCCGGAGTTCTGACAGGTTGGAGTTAGTGGGAAGTATCCAGATAACCCGGACGGTGTAACACTGTGCCAAGATGTGCTGGCCGTGCACCAAGGCATGTTTAGCCACAGGGTGATCCTCATTACCAACAAACACTGTCTGCCTGTGTCCATTCATGCGAATGGACAGTTTGTTGCTAGTCATTCCCACATAGAAAGCTTCACAGTGTAGGCAGGTCAGTTGGTAAATCACGTGGGTGCTTTCACACGTGGCTCTGCGTTTGATCGTGTATACCTTCCGGGTTACAGGACTGGAGTAGGTGGTGGTGGGAGGGTGCATGGGACAGGTTTTACACTGGGGGCAGTTACAAGGGTAGGAGCCAGAGGGTAGGGAAGGTGGTTTGGGGATTTCATAGGGATAAACTAAGAGGTTACGAAGGTTAGGTGGACGGCGGAAAGCCACTCTTGGTGGAGTGGGGAGGATTTCATGAAAGATGGATCTCATTTCAGGGCAGGATTTAAGGAAGTTGTATCCCTGTTGGAGAGCCACATTCAGAGTCTGATCCAGTCCCGGAAAGTATCCTGTCACAAGTGGGGCACTTTTGGGGTTCTTCTGAGGGAGGTTCTGGGTTTCTTCCGGCGGACAAGGGTTCCATGACCGTGGTACTTGATCATTGGGAGTATGTGGCTGAGGGACTGCGTCAGCTTTCAGACAACACTACATACAAAGTTTGCCAAGGTAATCCCATTCCTGATGTCCAGGCGAAGCTTCAAGGAATCCTCAGAACCTTAGGCCCCCTACAAAACCTTTAACCTGACACCATCAACCTCCTGACCCCACCAACACCCCGCACCCCTACCTTCTACCTTCTTCCTAAAATTCACAAACCCAATCATCCCGGCCGTCCCATTGTAGCTGGTTACCAAGCCCCCACAGAACGTATCTCTGTCTACGTAGATCAACACCTTTAACCCATTACATGCTGTCTCCCATCCTTCATCAAAGACACCAACCACTTTCTCGAACGCCTGGAATCCTTACCCAGTCTGTTACCCCTGGAAACAATCCTTGTAACCATTGATGCCACTTCCTTATACACAAATATTCTGCACGTCCAGGGCCTCGCTGCGGTGGAGTACTTCCTTTCACGTCGATCACCTGCCACCCCACCTAAAACCTCTTTCCTCATTACCTTAGCCAGCTTCATCCTGACCCACAACTTCTTCACTTTTGAAGGCCAGACATACCAACAATTAGAGGGAACAGCCATGGGTACCAGAATGGCCCCCTCGTACGCCAACCTATTCATGGGTCGCTTAGAGGAAGCCTTCTTGGTTACCCAGGCCTGCCAACCCAAAGTTTGGTACAGATTTATTGATGACATCTTCATGATCTGGACTCACAGTGAAGAAGAACTCCAGAATTTCCTGTCCAACCTCAACTCCTTTGGTTCCACCAGATTCACCTGTTCCTACTCTAAATCCCACTTTCCTTGACATTGACCTCCAAATGTCCAATGGCCAGCTTCACACGTCCGTCCACATCAAACCCACCAACAAGCAACAGTACCTCCATTATGACAGCTGCCACCCATTCCACATCAAACGGTCCCTTCCCTACAGCCTAGGTCTTCGTGGCAAACGAATCTGCTCCAGTCGGGAATCCCTGAACCATTACATGAACAAACCTGAAAACAGCTTTCGCATCCCGCAACTACCCTCCCGACCTGGTACAGAAGCAAATAACCAGAGCCACTTCCTCATCTCCTCAAACCCAGAACCTCCCAAAGAAGAACGCCAAAAGTGCCCCACTTGTGACAGGATACTTTCCGGGACTGGATCAGACTCTGAATGTGGCTCTCCAGCAGGGATACGACTTCCTCAAATCCTGCCCTGAAATGAGATCCATCCTTCATGAAATCCTCCCCACTCCACCAAGAGTGTCTTTCCGCGGTCCACCTAACCTTCGTAACCTCTTAGTTCATCCCTATGAAATCCCCAAACCACCTTCCCTACCCTCTGGCTCCTACCCTTGTAACTGCCCCCGGTGTAAAACCTGTCCCATGCACCCTCCCACCGCCACCTACTCCAGTCCTGTAACCCGGAAGGTATACACCATCAAAGGCAGAGCCACGTGTGAAAGCACCCACGTGATTTACCAACTGACCTGCCTACACTGTGAAGCTTTCTATGTGGGAATGACCAGCAACAAACTGTCCATTCGCATGAATGGACACAGGCAGACAGTGTTTGTTGGTAATGAGGATCACCCTGTGGCTAAACATGCCTTGGTGAACGGCCAGCACATCTTGGCACAGTGTTACACTGTCAGGGTTATCTGGATACTTCCCACTAACACCAACCTGTCAGAACTCCGGAGATGGGAACTTGCCCTTCAGTATATCCTCTCTTCTCGTTATCCGCAAGGCCTCAATCTCCGCTAATTTCAATTTGCCACCGCTCATACCTCACCTGTCTTTCAACAACATCTTTGCCTCTGTAGTTCCGCCTCAACTGACATCTTTGCCCAAATTCTTTGCCTTTACAAATGTCTGCTTGTGCTGTGTATGTGCGGATAGGTATGTGTGTGTGTGCGAGTGTATATCCATTCATGCGAATGGACAGTTTGTTGCTGGTCATTCCCACATAGAAAGCTTCACAGTGTAGGCAGGTCAGTTGGTAAATCACGTGGGTGCTTTCACACGTGGCTCTGCGTTTGATCGTGTTCACTTTCCGGGTTACAGCACTGGAGTAGGTGGTGGTGGGAGGGTGCATGGGACAGGTTTAACATCGGGGGCGGTTACAAGGGTAGGAGCCAGAGGGTAGGGAAGGTGGTTTGGGGATTTCATAGGGATGAACTAAGAGGTTACGAAGGTTAGGTGGACGGCGGAAAGACACTCTTGGTGGAGTGGGGAGGATTTCATGAAGGATGGATCTCATTTCCCCACAATGACCCCATTAAGTTTTATTTACATTCCCTCCGCAAACATGCCTTCGCCCTAGCCAGATTACAATCCCATATTTTATTTACTCAGGCTTGTCTGTCATTTGGCAACACCCCCAAAGGCCTCACACTTAAAGTTCCCTTCTTTGGCTGCAACTCTTCTTTCCATCAGTCCCCATACCAGTTCCAAACTGAACAATCCATAGCCCTCACCCGCCTAATCCTTCACCTACACATCAACTCAGCCAATGAACACACCCGTCAACTCCTATCGCTAATAAAAGTCCTCAATCTTTCCTCTCCCACATCCACACCGGCTGTTCAGAGCATCCTCCTACAGGCCAACCACAAATTAGAACAGCATGCCCCCCTCCACCTCAAAGAAACTATCCAATCTCCTGGTTTCCCACCTCCGGAAAGGCAACTCACTCACCCTCCACAACCTTTCTAACAAACCTCAACCTCCTCTCATTGCACACAGACCCAGTCTCTCCCATCTACTTAATCTCCCACTTCCACCTCAAAATTCTAATAAACCCAATCTGGAACCACAACACCCCAATTCAGTAGTTAACCTTTCCTCCAAACCTCTCTCCCAATCTGAAACCTCTGTCCTATCCAAAGGCCTCACCTTCAGCCCTACTCCCAGATTCAACCAAACAGCCCTCGTCAAAGATTTACTGTCCTACACTCATACTCTCTGCAAGAAATATCACTTTGCCACGAAGAAAAATAATCCTAATCCTACTCCTAATGATCCAGCTCCCCAAGACACTATCCAAACTGAACCCTACCTGGCACAGTTCCGTCCTCCGTCACAGCGGGACTCACCTCCTCTTCTTCAAAATCACCCTCTCTAAACCTTCCAGGAATTTCTCACTTCCAGCCTTGCCTCTCGATCCTTCTTGAAAAACCTTAATCCTACTCCCAACATCACCACAGCTGAAGCCCAGGCTATCAGTGACCCGAAGGCTGACCGATCCATCGTCATTCTTCTGGCTGACAAGGGTTCCACGACCGTGGTACTTGATCGTCGGGAGTATGTGGCTGAGGGACTGCGTCAGCTTTCAGACAACACTACATACAAAGTTTGCCAAGGTAATCCCATTCCTGATGTCCAGGCGAAGCTTCAAGGAATCCTCAGAACCATAGGCCCCCTACAAAACCTTTCACCTGACTCCATCAACCGCCTGACCCAACCGACTCCCTGCACCTCTACCTTCTACCTACTTCCTAAAATTCACAAACCCAATCATCCCGGCCGCCCCATTGTAGCTGGTTACCAAGCCCCCACAGAACGTATCTCTGCCTACGTAGATCAACACCTTCAACCCATTACACGCAGTTTTCCCTCTTTCATCAAAGACACCAACCACTTTCTCAAACACCTGGAATCCTTATCCAATCTGTTACCCCCGGAAACCATTCTTGTAACCATTGATGCCACTTCCTCATACACAAATATCCCGCAGGTCCAGTGCCTCGCTGCGATGGAGCACTTCCTTTCACACCGATCACCTGCCACCCCACCTAAAACCTCTTTCCTCATTACCTTAGCCAGCTTCATCCTAGCCCACAACTTCTTCACTTTCGAAGGCCAGACATACCAACAATTGAAGGGAACAGCCATGGGTTCCAGAATAGCCCCCTCATACGGCAACCTACTTATGGGTCGCTTAAAGGAAGCCTTCTTGGTTACCCAAGTCTGCCAACCCAAAGTTTGGTACAGATTTATTGATGACATCTTCATGATCTGGACTCACAGTGAAGAAGAACTCCAGAATTTCCTCTCCAACCTCAACTCCTTTGGTTCCATCAGATTCACCTGGTCCTACTCCTAATCCCATGCCACTTTCCTTGACATTGACCTCCATCTGTCCAACGGCCAGCTTCACACATCAGTCCACATCAAACCCACCAACAAGCAACAGTACCTCCATTTTGACAGCTGTCACCCATTCCATATCAAACGGTCGCTTCCCTACAGCTTAGGTCTTCGTGGCAAATGAATCTGCTCCAGTCCTGAATCTCTGAACCATTACACCAATAACCTGAAAACAGCTTTCGCATCCCGCAACTACCCTCCCGACCTGGTACAGAAGCAAATAACCAGAGCCACTTCCTCATCTCCTCAAACCCAGAACCTCCCAAAGAAGAACGCCAAAAGTGCCCCACTTGTGACAGGATACTTTCCGGGACTGGATCAGACTCTGAATGTGGCTCTCCAGCAGGGATACGACTTCCTCAAATCCTGCCCTGAAATGAGATCCATCTTTCATGAAATCCTCCCCACTCCACCAAGAGTGTCTATCCGCTGTCCACCTAACCTTCGTAACCTCTTGGTTCATCCCTATGAAATCCCCAAACCACCTTCCCTACCCTCTGGCTCCTACCCTTGTAACCGCCACCAGTGTAAGACCTGTCCCATGCACCCTCCCACACCACCTACTCCAGTCCTGTAACCCGGAAGTTGTACACGATCAAAGGCAGAGCCACGTGTGAAAGCACCCACGTGATTTACCAACTGACACGCCTACACTGTGAAGCGTTCTATGTGGGAATGACCAGCAACAAACTGTCCATTCGCATGAACGGACACAGGCAGACAGGGTTTGTTGGTAATGAGGATAACCCTGTGGCTAAACATGCCTTGGTGCACGGCCAGCACATCTTGGCACAATGTTACACCGTCCGGGTTATCTGGATACTTCCCACTGACACCAACCTACCAGAACTCTGGAGATGGGAACTTGCCCTTCTATATATCCTCTCTTCCTGTTACCCACCTGTCCTCAACCTCCGCTAATTTCAAGTTGCGCCCCTCGTACTTCACTTGTCACTCAACAACATCTTTGCCTCTGTACTTCCGCCTCGACTGACATATCTGTCCAAACTCTTTGCCTTTACAATGTCTGCTTGTGTCTGTATATGTGTGGATGGATATATGTGTGTGTTCGCGCAAGTGTATACCTGTCCCTTTTTCCCCTCTAAGGTAAGTCGTTCCGCTCCCGGGATTGGAATGACTCCTTACCCTCTCCCTTAAAACCCACATCCTTTCGTCTTTCGCTCTCCGTCCCTCTTTCCTGATGATGCAAACTTGGGTTGCGAAAGCTTGAAATTTGTGTGTGCATTTGTGTCCTATCAACGTACCAATGCTTTCGTATATATATATAAGGAGAGGGTAAGGAGTCATTGCAATCCCGGGAGTGGAAAGACTTACCTTAGGGGGAAAAAAGGACAGGTATACACTCGCGCGCGCACGCACGCACGCACACACACACACACACACACACACACACACACACACACACACACACACACACATATATATATATGCATCCACACATACACAGACACAAGCAGACAGGAAAAAATGAAATTTTAAATACTGCTATAGGGCAAATTTTCATTTTTCACAATATACACACCAAGTCATGATTCAAAAACACTGACAAAGTATTAAAGTATTTACAGAAGAAAGGAAGATATGTAGAAGCCAACCTCAGTAAAAATCAATGTAGGACCTGGAGAAATGTAGGAACACACGAGGAAATACTGACCTTACAACTTATCTTGGTAGGTAGGCTGAACAAAGGCAAACATAGTTTATAGCATTTGTAGATTTAGAGAATGCTTTTGAAAATGTTGACTGTAATACACTCTTTAAAATTCTGATGGTAGTAGGCACAAAATACAGGGAGCAAAAGGTTATTACAACATGTACAGAAACCAAATTTCATCTGTAAGAGTCGAAGGTGTAGTAGAACTACCAGATTAAGAGTAAAATTTGTGAGCAGGTGCAGTGGAACATTGCATTCACTGCTAGTGGCTGGTGAGTGTGGCACGAAGACTTATGTGTTAAGGCGACAAGTATGCAAAATTACTAGGGTGGGCAACCTTGCTTGGCACAACTTTTTAGCGCCATGGTAATGAGAAGCACAGGCAAGGCAATGTCTCCATCACTGGGGATTCAGTGGTGTTGCCAACTATGTGATCAAGAGCAGTGCATTGGCAAAACAAGTGTGCTGCTATCTGGTATAAATAACCATTGATTTTGTTGCAGAAGCATTGGCACTCCATCAGCACCACCAGGATGCAGGTGGTACACCAGACTAGAAGATAAAACAGAGCCCCCAGCCGCAGCCACAGGTTCTAACCCTATTGGGATACTTGCTTTCTGCACTACGTCTGCCCATCGCACTTGGTGCCACAGCACAGTGGACCTGCCAGTCCATTCCAGCAGCAGTCGAACTCCTGCCAGAAGGCAGCAGGTCACACCCCCGGCACAGCAGCCACCTTACAAAGACACCTGGGCGTAGTCATTCATTGAAGAGTGGCTGTTTCTGGAAGAATCCTGTAAGCACCGCTGTCGCCAGTGGCACAGCTCTCGCAACATAGCCACAGGCCTGGCACTGAGTGCAGATGTCAGCAAAGCAGGATGACAACAAGTGTTGCAACCAGCTTGTTGGACTCTAGCTGCCACCTGACTTCTGGCCCACTCCTTTGGGGCAAGTGTATGACTGCCTCCCCAAGGCACTACTTAACCAATGTCTAAGTTGGAAATAAAGTGTTAATGTTGACAGCGACTTCTTCCTGGGCCTCATCAGCCTGTTACCCAGTCTCATCTCCCAGCTGCCAAGCCTTCTGACAATGCAGCTGCCCCAAGCCACCCTTTGCGTCAGCTACAAAGTGGTATCAGAAGTAATCTCACCATCTTTGTTGGACAGCAGGAGGTGCATTGTCTACGCAGCTACCAAGCTGCCTGACAATGTTGCTGCCCCATATCATCCCTGGAATCAGTTATAAAGTGGTGTCAGAAGTACTGACGTAGCCTTGAGTGGGCAGAAGAGGGTACGTCGTCAATGCAGTGCAACGTCTGGACCACAATCTGCAGTATCATCACGATGGGGTGAGCAGAGAAGTGTTCGTTACTTTTATGTGTGTGACACACATTGGACCTAAGGGAGTGCGCCATCATAACATGTTGGTTACTTTGTTTACACCAGAAGAAATGGATGATGTGTTCGTATTTCACGGCAACAGTAAATAGCTGTAGTTTGAGAGTGTGAAGTGTTACCTACTTGGGTATTCTGCACTGTGTGCTGAATCTGTATCTGTAGCTTGTTTTGTGTGCCATTGCTTTGGTCATGGTGTGAAATAACGTAGAAAATCAACATGGCTGATGATGAAGTGGATGACATAATTGTTTTCTTTTTTTTAGTTGGTAATTACAAGGTCTGTTCAAAAAATGCCAGAACTTTGTCCACAAAACTTTTCTATACTTACTTTTTACTTATTGTGCATGGTATCCTTTAAAATACTCTCCTTCACAATTGATACACCGTTTCGACTACCAAACGCAGTCTTGGTACGCCTATGGCCGGATCGCGCAAAGTGTCATCTGCGTATTTTCTTTCATCTTGTCTATCGTTGCAAATCTTCATCCTTTAAATGGGGTTTTCAACTTTGGAAATAAAAAAAAGTCCTTAGGGGCCAGGTCTGGAGAGCGTGGAGAATGAGGCAGCACAGTGATTTCATATGAATGTGTGGGTGTGTTATGGTGATACAAGAGCCACGAATTGTATCACCACATTTCAGGCCATTTCTTTCTCAAAGGTGTTGCAACACATCCTAATAGTACCATTGATTATCAGTTTGTTCCTGTGGCAAGAATTCATGATGAACTAATCCTTCAAAGTCAAGGAAAACTATTAGCACGGCTTTGACATTTGACCTGACCTGACCTGACAAGCTTTCTTTGGTCTGGGAGAACCTTTACCAACCCATCGTAAAGACCGAATATCGATCTAAATGCCATAACTAGATGCATGTCTCATCACCATTCACAGATAGCAAGTTGAAGGTCTTTCTGGCCTTGACTCATGAGCCATGGGACGAACTTGGCAAAAACATGATGCATTCCAAGGCGCTGTGTCAGGATTTCATGACATGAACCAATGTTACATTCTTCTGCAATCTCTTGGGCAGTCAGTCTTCAATTGGCACATACAATTTCATTGACGTTCCTTCATGAGCGTCACTGATAGTCGTCGAAGGGCGCCCTGAACGAGGGTAATCTTTAACTTCTGTATGGTCATTTTCAAAACTGTGTGAATCATTTGTAACCCCAACATGGCTTAAGCACTCTTCACTGTAGGCTTCTTGCATATTTGGTGTGTCTCTGTAAAGGTTTTCTTGAGTTTCATGCAAAATTTAATGCAGATGCATTGATCCGCTAACTCTTCCATCTCGAAATTCACAAACTGTGAGACACAATGTTCTATTCAGTACAGCACTGAACAATAACTAACAGCACACAATGATGAAACTTCCGGCAGTTACACATTAAACACAGGCATGTGAGGGATGCCAACTGCATTTTGCTCCAACACACCCACCACTGGCGGGAAATTACGAATGTTCTAGAATTTTTTTGAACAGACCACGTATTTCATAATTTCATATTTGTATCGTGTTTGAATAAAGGATAGAAGCGTTGAAATGGCAGAGTCAGAGGCAGATTGTGTCACTGGGCTAGAGGCAGTTCAGACATTAGTTAATGAGTTAGTGCAATGGAGAGCAGAAAATAAGGTCTTGCTTAGTGAGATTACAGCTGGAGATGAGTAGTTAGCATTGCTCATGGCTCTGAATATTGTAATAGATCCAGTTGCTGTAACTTTGTCAACCCTTTCCTGAAAGGTTGCCTGAGAATGTAATGCCATTTGTGGAGGACCTGACAAGTTACATTTAATGGGACGGGCAAAGACTTTTGTAAGATGCAGGGAAGCACTGAATAAGGTGGAAACTTTTCGGCAGTTGAAACAGGCACTTCTGCATAGGTATACGAAACAGAATAGTGTCAGATTCTTTTGGAACAGTCGACCACTATTAAAAAGAGGCAAGGGGAAGCCATGGAAGATTTTATGGCAGAATAAGGCAAGTGAATGTATGAACATATGAACTTCCTCAGATTGATGATGCAGTTTTGCTGCAAGAGGTCAAGCAGAGGGGGCTCAATGTGTTCCTAAGGGGTCTGCCACTGGATATGTCAAGAAAGGTGTACACAGGGGCACCTACGGATTTCCATCTAGAGACGGAGAGTGAAGAGATTGATGTGTCGATCGGTGTGGGAATATGCATGGCATATTTACTGCAAATGTGATGCATTATAGTTGTTGGTGTACAGGGCATGTGCGAAAGCAGAGCTGCCAACCTCAGTGGAATAGAGGTGGTGTTAACAGCATTATGGGAATAGTATTAGGCGTGGACGGGAGGAAGTAAGCAGCCATTAAATGCAATAGGGAACCTGAAATCCGACAAAGGCATTCCCATTAAAATTAGATGCAACAAGTATGCATGCAGAGGAGGACTGTGCATTAGTGGGTGTGGTGAAGAGAAGGAAGTACAAGTTTTGTAAGACACAGGGGCACACGTGGTGATGGAACTCACCATGCTATACAATGTGCGGGGTAGGAATAGATTTTCAGGTGGAGGCAGTCGGGTTTAAGCAGTGTGTAGAAGTTCTTGTCATATCCAGTCTGTATTTTATATCCTCTCAAAACAGCCATCATCAGTTATTTCACTGCGCAAATAACAAAGCTCATCTACTACTTTTAGTTTCTCATTTCCCTATCTAATTGTCTCAGAACCACGTTAAACTCCAAGTGTATCCCATTACCTTAGTTTTACTTTTGTTAACATTGATATTATAAACTCTTTTTCAAGACAATATCCATTCTGCTCAACTGCTATTCCACATCCTTAGCTGTCTCTGACAGTATTACAAGTCATCGACAAACCTCAAAGCTATTATTTCTTATTCCTGAATTTTATTTTCCTTTCCAAATTCTCCTAGATTTCTTGTACTGCTTGCTCAGTGCACAGATGGGATAACATTGGGGATGGACTACAGCTCTGTTCATTCCCTCCTCAATTACTGCATCCTTCTTGTGTCCTTCATACCCAACCCCGGGAGTGGCATTGGGTTACTACATTGTCTGGGAGCTGGATAGCCAAGGGATGAGACTGGGTAAAAGGCCAATGAGGCCCAGGAAGAAGAAGCTGTCAAAATTCACTTTATTTTCAATTTATACATTGTTTCTGCAGCATTGTGGGAAGGTGATCACACCCTTGCCCGACAATGGAGTGTCCGGTATTGAGTCAGGCAGTCCTCGCATCTATTGAGCTTGCTGCAGCATGTGCTGGTACCCTGATTTGCTGATTTCTGCACTTTGCACTGGGCCCATGGGTTTGCTGCATGAGCCATGGCACCAACATTAGTGGCATATATTGGTATCTTGTAGAGGTAGCTCCTCTTCAATGAGTGACTGCATACAAGTGGCCAAGGTGAGTGGGAAGAGGCACTCCCACCATGATGATGATGGAAGGTCGCTGCTACAGTGCCTTTTCCCACTCACCTTGGCCACTTGGGAAATGAGAAAGTAGTAGATGAGCTTTGTTATTTGCGCAGTGTAATAACTGATGATGGCTGTTTTGAGAGGATATAAAATACAGACTGGATATGACAAGAAAAACATTTCTGAAAAAGCGGAGCTTATTAACTTCTAATGTAACTGGTATGAAGCCTTTTCTTACGGTATTTGTCTGAAGTGTACACATTTATGGAACTGATGGTTGGTTGGTTGGTTTGTGGGGGGCTGAAGGGACCAGACTACAAAGGCTATCGGTCCCTTTTTCCACTACCATGAAACACCCAGAAGGAAGAAAAACAAGCAACGGAGATGACAAGTGATGACACAGAACAAAAAAGACATAGACAAAGACCAGAAAAGAGGAATTAAACACACACAGAGTGTTACAGTGGTTGGCCGACCATGGAAACAAAAAAGGAAAAGCCAACCACGAGTCACAATCAGCCTTATTCGAAGACCACACTCCAATGGACGGATGGTAGAAGGCCAAGGCTACAGAACGAAAGGACGATGACTGAGTATGTGCCATGCGCCACAATGAAATGTGTGTGAAATTTACAAGAGAAAGGTCGAGCTGTGCGAACACCTGCTCAATGACAGTGGCTCGTCCTGTTGCCACCAATCACCCCACAAAGGGTTATGGGCGTTAAAGCCGCCCAGTAACAAAAAAGGTGGCGGAAGTTGGGCCACCAGAGCAGCCAATACGTGCTGCGGGATATCACCATCCGGTGGAAGATAAAGGTTGCAGGCAGTAACAGCCTTGCAGCATCCACACCCTAACTGCGACAGCCTCTAAGGGTGTTTGAAGAGGGACACGCTCACTGCAAAGAGAGTGGAGAACATAGACGCAGACTCCACCAGATACCCTCTCATAAGCTACCCGGTCTTACGATGGGTGTTTGAAAAGCCCATGCAAAAATAAAAACTACTTACTTGTTTGGGGTAAACCTTTTTTATTTTTCGACACAGTCTCTTTTTAGATTTATACACTTTGTCCAACACTGTTCTAATTTGTTGATCCCTTCCGAATAATAGGAATTGTCCAAGTCTGCAAAATAGCTATTAGTTGCTGCAATCACCACCTCGTTTGAATAAAATCTTTGTCCCGCCAGCCATTTCTTCAAATTGGGGAACAAATAGTAGTTCCAGGGAGCCAAGTCTGGAGAACAGGGGGGATGTGAAATGAATAGGAATCCTATATCCATTAATTTTGCGACCACAACTGCTGAGGTATGTGCTGGTGCACTGTCGTGATGGTAAAGGACTTTTTTGCGGTCCAATCGCCGGTGATTTTCTTGCAGCTCGGTTTTCATACGGTCCAATAACGATGAATAATATTCACCTGTAATAGTTTTACCCTTTTCCAGATAGTAGATGAGGATTATACCTTGCGAATCCCAAAAGTCAGTCGCCATAACCTTTCCAGCCAACGGAATGGTCTTCACCTTTTTTGGTGTAGATTCTCCCTTGGTAACCAATTGTTTAGATTGTTCATTGGCCTCAGGAGTATAGTAACTTATCCATATTTCATCCACAGTAACGAAACGACACTTATAAAGTCCTGCGGAATCTTTCTGAAGAGCTGCAAACCATCCTTGCAACACTTAACATGATTCCGTTTTTGGTCAAGCGTGAGCAACCGCGGAACCCATCTTGCGGATAGCTTTCTCATGTCCAAATGTTTAAGCAAAATATTATGTACCCGTTCATTTGAGATCCCCACAGAGCTAGCAATCTCACGCACCTTACCTCTTCTGTCATCCATCACCATATCATTTATCAATGATTTCTGGAGTCGTAACCTCCACAGGGCACCCAGAACGTTCAGCATCAGTTGTGCCCATATGGCCACTCTGAAAATTTTGAAACAATTTATAAACTGTTCTAATCTAAGGTGCAGAGTCACCGTAATGTTTATCAAGAGTCTCTTTCGTCTCCTGAGGCGTTTTGACTTCCATAAAGTAATGTTCAATCACCACACGAAATCCTTTTTCATCCATTTTTTGACAATTGCTTGACTTCCTTGACTCACACGAATGCCAAACACAAAGAAATAGACCAATGTGGCTGAAACATGGTGTGTGTTCTTTCCAAAGATGCTACTAACTAAACATGACCTCGACACACGCTGTTGGTGCCATCTCTCAGACCTTGCACGGGCTTTTCAAATGCCCCCCATATAATAACCCCTATAGCCACGGAGAGCGGGGGTTTGCAACGCCGGAAACCAAGTTTTCTGGAGAGCAATGCAGAAGAAAGGGTGGAGGCTGACACACTTGGAGACTGCTGGGGCCAAGCGACACCAGCTTGATTTGATTTAACCCATTTAACTGCGGGTCATCTGTCCTGGTGCCATCCAATCCGACCAGGGCTCTCCCCACGGTCCACCTGGCGGGATAGCCATTGCCTGAAGTCCGGTGCCCCAGAAGGATGGGCACCTATTCCTTGGCATATGCGGGGTGATCTCAGCTCAGGCATCAGCAGTGAGATCCCTGTGATGCCAGGAGGCTACCACCAAGAGGGTACATGACAACTCCTCCACGACGGACTGGCTACCGCACTGGATTTTGGCTGTCGAAATGGTCCAGAACTGTCGTGGGCGTAAAGGATGATGTAGCACAGGAGATGAGAAGGAGGCAACTCATAAGATGTTGGATGCAAAGCCCGTTACACAACAAGAAGTAGCATGCAAGATCTTGGTGCATGATGGACGAACAAAAAAAAAACACTACATAAAGGCTGAAATGTTGGAGACTCCTTTTAATCACCTCTTATGACAGGCAGGAATACCGCGGGACTATTCTAACCCCCGGACCTGCAGGGGAGTATGGAACTGAAATGTGGACAATAAGCAGTTCAGGCGAGAACGGAACTGAAGCTTTTGATATGTGCTAAAGAAGCATACTGAACATTTGCTGGGTAGATCGTGTAAGTAATTGTGGAAAAAAAGGAAATTAGTGGCATAACTTGACTACAAGAAGGGATCAGTTGCTAGGATACACCGTGAGGCATCATGAAATAATCAATTTCATAATGGAGAGAAATCTGGGGGTTGAAAATTTCATAGGGAGATTGAGGTAAGATAGACTAGCAAGAAGAGCAGCAGCAGCAGCAGCAGCCACAACAACAACAACGAAAACAACACACTGATATCATTTAATGTCATTGTATCTCCACTGATTTCATTTCTGTGAATTTTATTCAACTGATGTTAATACTTATGGCAGGAAACGCCACTGTCTTCCACCAAACCCATGCTATTGCCACATACTTTGTGGGAGAACCTCTGGCTGTAGTGTTCAGAAGGAAGAGGAGGTATCAGTGCCACTGAAACTTTTGAGTCAGAACAGAAGCTATGCTCTGAAAGCCTGATGATTAAGGCAACTGGTTGTGTTAGGCAAAAGACCTGGGTTCAAAGCCTGGTCTGGAACAAACTTTCACTTGTCACAAGAAAATCTTTTACATTTGCATTCAATAAAGCTTCTACTTTACATCATTTGTTAGATGAAAATGAGGAAAATTCCTCTACTGAACTTTACCTACCTATTGTGTTGAATATTTAGCAAACAAAAGGACAGATGGCGATTATTTTCTCATTTAATTTATAAAAGGTTTACCAGTAGTGAAACATACCTCACAACTACTGAGTGGCAGAGGAGAAATAGCAAACGTCACTTCTTGTGGCCCCATTGACAACTTTCTCACATAAAATCTTACAGGCATACTACAATTACTTTCAAAATTTTTGTAAACTTATTTTCAGCTTCATGCAACAAATATAGTTTGCATGAACTGCAGTTATTGAGAGGAACCTAAGTCAGGGAAGGAGATGAATGATGGTATGACATCTGATAATTCGTGGTTTTGGGGCATTCTGATGCTGACAAATTATTATTATTAATATTGCTATTACTATTATTTAATAAAAGGGGAAGATATTAATGATTCTTTATGAAAAAGGATTATATTATGGGAGATATAAATATGAAGATCATGTGATCTAGTAGGAAGAATAAAAGGTAGTACAGGGAGTGAAAAAGGAATTAGGTGATGTGATCTCTCAGATGTTCTCATCATGATTGATCAGCGGTGTGGTTTTCTAGATGTGTACCGAATTGTTGTTTCTATTTTATGCACAATATCTCAACATCCGAGCCAGCTGTCTTCTTCAGATGTTGCAAGTTGTATTGTTACATGTAATAGCTGCCTGTACTCCAATCAGACTGGGAAATACTGTTGGTTTCGCACCACTCTTCATAATCAGGTTTGACTCCTGTCACCCACTGCTCCCTTTGATGCTCTTGTTTTTCAGCTGCTGCTCTGATATTACATGAAACACACACTCTTTCAGTGTTTGTCAGCTGTGGTGAACGTGATGAATGATGAGATCTTAATAACTAAGTATTAAACCACAAGCCTTGTTTAAATTGAAACCCCCATTAAGGTGTATCAGGTTTTCAACATCTTTATTTTGACAGACTCCTTAACTGCACTGCCTAATAAATGTAGTGTCTGCATGACACTGGTATCATCATATTTCGTTTCATGATTATATTTGAGGCAGTACTTGGTGACAACTGATTGCTTGGTCGCTGAAGCTGGGCATGTTGTTTATGTTCATTGCATCTCTCCTTGTCTCTTTCTTATACTCTGCCCCATGGAAGACATTCCACGATTGAATGGAATGACTGTACCACTAGCTTTCAGAGACCTTGATTGTTCTTAACATTAGCCTTTGTCAATGATAGCAAAATACACTGGAAGTCATGTTTCTATAGGAGTCTACCAAATTTCCTAGGTATTGGGCCAGCATAAGTGATCCTTAGCTGATCTATCTATCTCCACACCTTACATCACCAACATCTGCCACAATTAAACTTGGTGTTAAAGATTCTGGTACACACAGCTTAAACACTTTCAGACAAGGAGAGCATTGATGAAGTATTGCAACACATATAAAGAGTGTATCAAAGGGTGGTTACTCAGGTCATCGAATTGAGCAGATGTTGCACTCTCAATCAAGAGTGCTTGACAAAGCAGTAGGTTGGTTGGTTTGTTTGTTTAAAAAACTGCAAGATCATTGGTCCCTCGTTCCCGGTAAAATAATTACACAAGGGAAAGAAGAAAAGAAAGAAGACATACAGGAGACAGACAGGAGAAAGGAAGAACCAGAAGAACGACACAAGGACAACCAACACTACTGTGGACAAAACAGGAAAAGAAAACCACAGAGAGAAGCAAGAAACACGTAGAAGCGATAAAAACAAGAGAGCAGATGACCATGGCTGGCCGACCACAAGAATAAAAGGAAAAGCCAGCCACTCTGCGACACATTAAAACATCCAGCCTAAAAGCATTAGAGTGGAGAACACAAAGGGCCAAAGGAAATGCGCTAAAACTTATATAGAATGATAAAACCCACCGTCATGTATAAAACGTACAACTAAACAACTAAATTAGCCGATGAGGTGATGTCTGACAATGAGAGAGAGTGGTGGTGGTGGTGGTGGTGGGGGGGGGGGGGGGGGGGGGGAGAATTGCTTACCTACTTTATGGTGGCCCAATACTGGGAAAGATGAATATACTTCTTTGGAAACATGGTAGTGTATTTCACTCCCATCGACAAATGCAAAAAAATTTTATTGTAATGCTGAAGATGATCTAAATCTCTAAAAGCCAGGTATGTACCACATTCCACACAGATGTGGTATAGCTGACAGTACATTATAAACTGCAGTCTAAATAAATATATACTTCGTAAGGTAGCAATATGTTGACATAAAACCCACCTTGGTTTAATGGTACCATTCAGGAAGTGTTGTGGAAACAGAGACTACTACATTTGCACTACAACAGAGACTGGAGGGAAACTGATAGAGAAAATTTAATCATCCATAAGGATGGCTACATGTGAAGCCTGCAACAATTTATAGTCAGACCCTGGCAAAATATCTACCAGAAAATCCTGTGAGGTATATAAAGTCAATGAATGGCTCCAAACCTCCCATTCAGTCTCATGTGTGTCTGTATGGTACTGAAATTTAAGCCATGAGAAATATTAAATTCTGAATTTCAAAATATATTTACACATGAGGATACTAACATATCAACATCTGACTACCACAAAGACTCACAAATGAGAAATATTAATATTAGCACCAACAGTATAGGAAAACAAGTCATCAGGCCCTGATGAAATTCTAGTCATATTTTACATTGAATACAGTGCACAGTTAGATAATGTTTATCATGAATCTCTTGCAGACTGAGCATTTCTGCGTGACTGAAAAAGAGCACACGTCATTCCTATTTACAAAAGGAGTAGCGGATTGAACGTACAGAATTTTAGACTAATACTGCTAATGTCCGTCTGATGCAGGATCCCAGAGCATATTATAAACTCCAGCATTATGACATTTCAGGTGAAAACAAACTTCTCTCAAAGAATGAGCACTGACTCATGGAAGACAATTCATGTGAAACACATTTCGCTTTACTCATATGAGACATCTTGCAAACATTAGGTAGGAGCATATTGAATTTTCCTAGACTTCAAAAAGATGTTCAACACTGTACTACACCATTGACTGTTAATGAAGATATGATCCATGAAGAAGTTTATTACAAATATGTCACAATTAAGTACATATATTTTGGTGGCTAGTTTTAAACTGACTGGTTCATTCTCAAGCCTGACCTAACGAGGCTAAAATGAAACTGCCTGATATTAATGACAACCGCATAAAATTAGCAATACATGCATCCCAATGGTGACAGATAAATATCATAATATACATATGCTTACTATACAAGTCAAGTCAAGTCAAAAGTAAAGTCAAGTCACTCAGCTTCATTCTCACTTGTATAGTGAGCTTATTGTAACATTTATCTACAATCATTGTATGATGCATGTATTGCTAATTTTACATGGTTGTTATTAAGATAGGCACTTTCAGTGCAGCCTCAGTAGGCCAGGCTTGAGAATAAAACATGCAGTTTGAGACTAGTTTCTAAAATATATGTACTGCAACTGTGACAGATCTGTAATAAACTCTTCAGGGAATAAAATGTCCACAAGGTATGTTCATATGAAATATCCTTCCAAATATATGGTTAACCTGATGGATATTTAAAGTGTAATTGGATATGGTGTTCCCAATATATATTAACAATTTATCTCAGGTACATCAGCAGCACTGTGAGATTGTGCAGCAATGATTTTGCTATATACAGAAAAATATCAGTGTTGGACAACCGTAAGGAAATGCAGAAAGACTTGGACAAAAATTCCTCTTAGTATAATGAATGGCTACTGTCTTTAAACGTAAATAAATGCAACATAATGCCTATATCAAAGAGAAAGAACTTTATATTACCGGGTTACAAGATTAGTGGTTAACATCTTGAGCAAGCAGCATCGTAGAAGTATTTAGGGGAAATACCAAGATGCAATATGAAATGGGACAATGAAATCATTATTAGGGAACACAAATAAAAGATTTAAATTTATTGGAATATTTCTGGGAAAACACAATAAATCTGCAAAGTAACTTGCATAAAAGATGCTGGTGTGAACAGTTCTTATGTAATGTTCTAGTTTTTGGAGTCCTAATAAAGTAGGTGTTGCACCTACAGTCCTTCACAATTTTGTCAAGGCATACAAGCCAGTTACCCATAGCATCCTGCTTCTGGGGATGGAACATTGTTGGTGCAGCATAGTGTGATGGCCTAATCTACTGCAGTGGCAAACTGAAATACATCATGCTATGGCCAGATGCTGAGCACCTCAGTTAACTACGTGACCAAAAGTGACATCCTATGATAACAGAACCGGAATGAGCAACTATAGATGCTTGTTGCTCAGGCTCTAGCTGTATCTTGTCTTCAAAAGCTACCGACACTGCGACCTGCACGACGCCAGTGGACGGTCCCATGTGGGCCAATAAACTCTGTCTGCATCTAGCCACATAATACACTGACTGCTGGTCTGCGGGCCACTTCTAGACCTGTTTCCGGGGCTTGAGCCACAGCCATGAAGAGTGGGCCGCCTACTTGTGAACTCATTTGGCCTGTGGGCGTCTCTAAGGAATCGTGGATTCGGGTCTTGAATGCCATGCACCTGACCATCCATGGGACCAGCCAGCAGTCCTACACCTGTGTCTACAGCCTGCCAGGCCCCTAACGTCAGTCTTGCATTAGCAATGCTGCTTGTTGCTACTAATTTGTTGAGGCGGCACACTGTCACCTCGGCATCCACGCCCAAGCTGAGCATGTTGCTGTGTGCTTTGCTGAGGCAGCCACTGCTGTCTGGGGGGTCAGCATGTCCCTTTGATCACAGTTTGCTATAGTACATGTGGATATGTAACAGGAAACTTAAATGGGAATCCTTCAAAGAAAGACAGAGCAGTTCTTGTGAAATCCTCTCGGATAAACATTCATATTACAAATTAAAACACCTTTTCTAGTTGATATATGATATTTATTTACATTCCAGAAGCATTTTTGCCTTTAATATAAAAGGTACCATCAGTGGATTTCTTTTTCTCTCCATCACTAATACACCTTGTGAGAATGAAGCATCATTTTCATAATTCATTGGCATAAATATATTTCTTGTTTTGAGACTGCTTTATCAATAAATCTTGTTTAATTACTTCATCTGCGTCATCATTTCCTGTCACAGTTCAACCAACATGCACAAGAACCAAACAAATATCACTCTTACTTGTACAGCGAATGCAACTGTACTCATGCAGCAATACACTATGTGCAGAAAATTGTCACGCCAACAAACATGTTGGATAATAATAAAAAATAAAATTCATAAGAAAAATTGTGAGGGATTACGGTATGTACAGGGACATATGGATATTCATTTTCACCTTGCTCAATATGTGAATTGAGTAGGAGCGCCCTACACCATGCACTACACAATGGCTCGCAGAGTACATGTGTAGATTATAACAAACTAAGGCTTATGGTAGTCTCCTGAGTTAACTGAAGTTTGCAGTGCCATACCACCTTCATTTAAATAATGTTTACTCCGATTTTTGGTTGCAAAGTATGAGATTCATGTTGCTCAAATAGTTGTACTATACATTTATGCATTTACAAAATTTTACATCTTTTCAAATTCGTCCATTATGTTATAATATTTTTGCACATTTCTGTGAGGCAATGCTGTGTTACAAAAATTAGTTATCGTACAGATTTCACTTTGAAATGACCTAGGTTCAAAACCGAGTATGTATCTATGCAAAATGAAATTTGGTTTGTATTGTTTCTTGAAATCAATCACAACAAATGCTACATGGATAAAATATTTTTCCAAATTTAACTTACATAATACTCTGTTTAGTGACCAGTAAACAGAAAACTGTTATTATGTCCTAAAATGGACTTCACTTTTTCATAAGTACCTTTATATTTTGCAAGAGGCAACATATGTATTGTCTTACACAGGTAGTGTATTCCATAATTTCAAAAGTTATATTTAAATATTACCTGAAACAATCGATGTTACTATTTTTATTCCTATATATTTTCTAAACATAAAAATACAGTTTTGTTTAAATTGTTAAATAACATAAAAACTTAATGTAACTATTAATTTGAACAATGACTGTTCATAGAACATTCCAAAAGCTCATTTTATAATATACAGATCTGAATCCACACCAAAGTGATCACTTCAGTTTGACACTTTAATTCCTCTCTTCAGGGAAGAAACTTCTTGTGAACTCTTTGTCTGACTGTGAATATACTGTGCAATTAGTCTTTTTTTGTGACTATGAAAAAGGCATGTGCGAACAAGCTCTCTTTAGTGCTAACAGATGAATAATTTAATTTTTAACTATTGTGAAAACTCAGGCTGTAGAATAAATCTTGTGCAGTGATAATGAGAACATTTATTTCCACTTAATTATTTAAGTGCCCAGGACCTCAGATCTGTCCCTAGAGAGAATATGAGGAGCCTGAGTTTTGGGACTGCAACGAAGATGAGTACAATTTTTACTCACATTATGATTAATCTTCAAACTTTTCGCTGGTGTTGTCTCTTTCCATGTAAATTATGTACTTCCTAAAAAGGCTGTTAAAATGCTAGAACAGTACATTATTATGACACCAATTTGCAACAGTGAATTTTACATAGGAATGGAAAGGACAACATTATAACATTGAAGATGGATATGAATACAGAAGAATACTGTCCAATAAACAGTTACCAATGCATAGTTATAGTCTAGACTGTAGAACTGTTTACAAAATAAATGAAACAACGTAACCTTTTAATAGAGCACTACAAAAGTCATAATTTAGGTACCTATGTTATATTCTCTCAGACATCACACGTAACACAAATATACTGACTTGTATCTGCATCACAGAGAATGAGCAACAGTAGAAGTATTTTTGAGTCACATGTCCCCAAAAGAATGCATTAAGTTTGAGCTTTGAACAGAAAGAGTGACCAACAGTTCAGCGAAGAATGTGATGAGCATGTGCCAGTTACAAGATCATTGCACTGTTTACTCCAGCTGGTACACAGTATGCCAACAGATGCTCTGCACTGTTAGCAGTTTTCACAAATGTGGAGTATGCTGACATGCAACTCATCTGTGGGCTGCAAGAGGAAGAGCAGAAATAGTGAGACAACAGAATAAAGATAATGCCGCAATGTGTGTCATTGACACCACATCAGCAAAAACATTTTACTCAGTCCACCAACAATGGAGGGAGTATGATTTATATGTGGTCCCACAAGGATTTGGTGGACAGGAAGGATCCAGCGCGGATGAAGGACGATTTATAGGAAACTGTCATGTAGAACTGGAAAATAAATATTCCATTTCTCAGCACTGCATCATGAGTACCATAAAGATTCATTGTGAAATAGTGCACAGAAACTATTTCCATCCCTATCATACGCAGAATACTTCAGCTCTGCTGCTACGAGGCCACCAACAGAAGTTTGCATTCTGCAACTACATTGTAGGCCACCAGTTGCCAGACCAGCTTCTTCCTTCCTTTCAAGGACAGCCCTTTTCATCAACAAAATCTATTTCATGAGGGAAGCTGTATCAAATCCTCGTAACAAGCATGATTGGGCAAAAGAAAACCATTGCAATGTGTGTGGCAACAACAATATAATAACATTAACTAGGATTATTGCCTGTAATATCATATGGCCTCATGTGTACAGGTATATTATATTTACGTTTACTGGATGTTTATTTGCTAGAATTATTGGAAGAAGGTTAGCCTGATCCATTGGAGGAACATGGAGATCCTGCTCACTTCTATTCCACAGTGTTACAGCATACAGATGAATCTTTTTCTTCAAATGGGGACAAGTTAACTCTTCATACTCCACCAGCTCCCAGGTGCTGAGGACACGTTTAAATGCAGCCCTTGTGTTGCTATTGCTATTGCTAATGCTACTGACGCATTTACACAGCCCAGTCCACTAACTTCTCACTGCTGTTAATGAGCAACTTCCATATCTTAGTGAATAAAAAAGTTTTGAGTATTTTTCATAAACATATGTGCCTCTTTGTGTGCTATCATTTGTGGGCAGAAAAAGAAAAGAAAGAAAAACACAACACGTTTTGATATCTTGAACCGTTTGTCAAACATGATGGTTGTTGTGACCACAAAATTCGAGCATCTTATCTACATTTCATTCACTGCAATGTATGAGCTAAAATAAACCAAACATAATGTTTACACAATGTGTTTTTACCTCTGCAAACTCTCTTAAATTTCGTGGAATGTTTCAGTTGTTTTGATGCAGCGCAGTAAGTATGATGAATAATGAAAAGAAATTCAGACCTTTATCAAGTTATTAGATTGTAAGATGTGCAAAAATCACATTTTCTTGCCAAATAGTTTTCTTAAATTCAGATAAGTACTTCATAGCTGCCAGAACACCATCTCTGGGGACAGGCAGCAGCATTTAGCAGACAGTACAGCCACAACAAAGTCATGCTCATCATGGAATGCAGAGAGCACATCTGTAGCAGTGAAAGGGCTAACTAAGGTCCTGTAGCATGGCCCTCTAAATCATCAGATCTATCACATCACTTGATTTCGATTTATACGATCCTCTACAATTACAACACACAGATTAAGTTCCTTGTCAACTTCCTCTATTCCTATGAACTACAACACCCAGACTTTTTCAATTTTTGCTAACAATACTTTACTGGATGAATTTGTTTAATTCTACTAACCCATCAGCTTGGCACTTTAAGGAAACAAATTTTCTGTTTTCACTTAATATGGCCAGTACCAATGTAAAGTTTCAGAATTAGAGAGATTTTCATCTAACACAACATATAAAAACCTCACAATGCAACATATCAGCTTCACTGAAATATAAACTCTGCCATTCATTTCTACATGAAGTATACTAACTCAAATGGGAGATCAGTACATCATTCACTCACGTAAGTTTGGAGACGTGCTTAAAACAGATTACTGAGCAGTGAATCAGATTTTGATGTATTCTGACTAGCATGCTGGCATGAAATTCTGGTTGACCAGTGAAACACCTGTTCACTGAGACATACTGATTCCAATTAATGATGAAGAGAAGGAAAGAGAAGACAATGCTAAAAAAAAAAAACTTTTTAAAACAATAAGTCTGCAGATTTTCTTACCAAGTTTGAGAAAAGCTGTGCTAAAGTCCTGATGATTGCACACTTTACTTTCACTGATGATGACATAAACAAATTATAGAGGGGTGACAGATAATCCTGCTGCAATTCTGGGGAAAAAAAAAGAAAAAAGAAAGGAAACAATTCTCACGTGAACAAAAGTTCTCATTCAAAAGTCATATATAACACTTTCTTTGTGCTTAATTTATGCAAAATTCTAGTATTTATTCACTAATTATGGAAATTTTGGTAGGAAAAAATACAAACCAATGTTGCTTAATGAATATATATATATACACAAGGAAGTCATTTACATACAGTTTTATTTCATTCATTCTAAACATGCTCTCGTGCTGTGTCAAAGACGCCTAACCCCCTGCTCAATACAAATTATGAAACTCACAGTATAATACATCATCAAACACTCAAAACATCTGGATATGGAAACAGCATAGCAAACACTTGCAACTACATCTACATCTACAGTCTGCAAACCACCGTGAAGTACATGGCAGAGGGTACGTCCCATTGTAACAGTTATTACGGTTTCTTCCCGTTCCATTCACGTATGGAATGTGTATTGAATGCCCCTATGAGTACAGTAATTATTCTTTATTCTGATCTTATCTTCATGATCCCTATGTGAGTGATACGTAGGGGGTTTTGCTATATTCCTAAGAGTCATAATTTAAAGCTGGTTCTTGAAACTTTGTTAGTAGACTTTCTCAGGATAGTTTAAGCCTATCTTCAAGAATCTGCCAGTTCAGTTCCTTCGGTATCTGTTACACTCTCCCATGCATCAAACAAACCAGTCACCACTCATGCTGCCGTTCTCTGTATACATTCAGTATCCCCCGTTGGTCATATTTGGTTTGGGTTCCAGACACTAAAGCAATATTCTAGAACTGGGTGCACGAGTGATTTGTAAGCAATCTCCTTTGCAGACTGGTTGCACTTCCCCTGAATTCTACCAATAAACCAAAGTCTGCTACCTGCTTTTGCCACAACTGAGCCTGTGTGATCATTCCATCTCATAACCCAACTAAGTGTTACAGCCAGGTATTTGTATAAGCTGGCAGATTCCAACAGTCACCCATTGGATATTTTAGTCATAGGATACTACATTTTTCATTCTGTGAAGAGCACAATTTTACACCTCCGAAAATTTAAAGCATGTTGCCAATATTTACACCACTTTGAAATCTTATCAAGATCTGTCTTAATATTTATGCAGCTTTGTTCAGACAGTTCTTCATTACAGATAACTTCATCATCTGCAAACAGTCGATGGTTACTATTAATATAGTCTGCAAGGTCATTGGTATATAACATGAGCGCAAGAGTACCAACACACTTCCCTGGTGCACACTTGAAGTTCCTTCTAGATCTAACAATGACTCACCATCCAGATAACATGCTGTGTCCCCCTACCAAAAAGTCCTGAATCCATTTACAGATTTCACTTGATACATCATATGGTCATACTTTTGACAATAAGTGTACGTGTGCTACTGAGTCAAATGTTTTTTTACCAACAAACACTGCATTTATCCAACTGCCTTGATCCAAAGCTTTCAGTATGTCATGCAAGAAAAGTGAGAGTTGGATTTACCACGATCAATGTTTTCGGAATCCATGCTGGTTGGCACTGAGGAGGTCAGTCTGGTCAAGATACCTCATTATGTTTGGGCTCAGAATATGTTATAAGATTCTACAAAAAATTGATGTCAAGGATATTGGACAGTAGTTTTGTGGATAACTTCTACTACCCTTCTTGTAGACGGGTGTGACCTGTGATTTTGTGCTTTTTCTCAAGAACTGGGCATGGGTTTTTGTTCAAGGAATCTACAACAGGTTATAGGGGTGAACTCAGCTGCAAGTTCAGTATAGAATCTGACAGGGATTCTACTGGGCCCTCAAGCTTTGTTCAGTTTCGACGATTTCAGCTGTTTCTCAACACCACTGATACTAATACTTATTTCATCCATCTTTTCAGTGGTATGAGAATTAAGTAAACTAAATGCAAAACTGAGTGTCTTTTTACAAGTTGTTGCAAACTGATGCATAGTCTCAGATATAACAGATCTTGTCAACTACAATATGGACAATGCTATTTGAAAAGTGCCTTCTGAATATCCATAAGAATTAACTACAATTATAGGAAGTTGCACGAAATCTTCCCAAATAATTTTTCAAATCCTCCATCTGCTATATGAGACAGCTCCTAAAATGCCTGTACTCCGAATCTTGTAGGTGGAGCTAGTCATGGCCTGATGGGAGTCCAACTGACCAATGTTTATTCACAGTGCATATAGTACATAAAAGTATGAAAAGCGAATGAAGAACCCAATAATGACATTTACCTCCTTTTCCACACATCTTGCTGAATAAAGATTTTGCTGATTCACTAAGAGTCAAGTAGGAAAAATGCAAGGTGGTTAGCTGAATCCGAGTACACACCACCAGTATTTTTAAAACTTTGTTTTTCCTGGCATGTCCATCTTATGCATAACGATCCACTGACATGCAAGCCATATGTCAACATCCTCATTTCATCTTCTCCAATTTAAGGTGCAATAATTCAGACTTGCATAGCCTCATACAGATGAACTTGAACTGAAGTTATGTAGTGAAACTATAAATTCGACAAGCAGCCACGAAATGAAGATCTCAAAAATGCTCAATCCATAGAAATGACATATGCTGCTCACAGCAGTAGACCTCAGGACACAATATGTACCACATCATCTGTCTGTTCACCCTTACAATTGTTCCCTGATTTGCCTAAAGAGTACCTCACAGCTAATCTACTCTGCCCCAAACAGTTCATGCAGCACAAAATAATTGAATTTCCCTGCTTGTGATGTCCCTCACATTATTTGTGGTTGTCTACACATCTATAACAATAGCAGCAGAAACAGTGGTCCTTAATATTACAGGCATGCATATGCAACACACACAGCGCATACAGAGAGGAAGCTAAGATGTTAGCACTGGTTGATCAATATCACCACCACTGCTATTTTTAAATGATTGCGGAAATATTCATTTTTGTAGTAATTTATAAAGAGTTGGGATGCTCTCTGTTTTGGCACTGGTAGCACGCAGATGGAGAGCTACTAGTTCCAACATCAGGCATGCTGAAAGTGCCTGCCACATATAAATTGGTCACAAAGCTGATCGAGCTCATGGTGGTCACTTGAGATGCTGATCTGGTCATCTTAAGATGCTTTTAGATTTTTAAGACCAGACTGAATGTGGGTCAAATTTGAGGTTCTTCCACTTCATAAACTGAGAATCCTATGCACAGAATCTACTTCTGTATTTTGGCAGGTCCTCAGATATAATTATAATCATTTTCACAGTCCACATCTTTCTTTGCACAAACATACCAATTCGTCTGTTTAGGGGCGAGCCCCACACAATATCCATTTCATGAGACATGGAACTCTGTCTGAGTCTAGTCCCATAACAATCTTTTCTTGTGACTTAAGCTCACATCCAGACATGAAGATACCGTATTTACTCGAATCTAAGCCGCACTCGAATCTAAGCCGCACTCGAATCTAAGCCGCATCTGTGAAATGAGTCTCGAAATCAAGGAAAAAAAAATAAAAATTTCCCAAATCTAAGCCGCACCTGAAATTCGAGACTTGAAATTCCAAGGGAGAGAAGAGTTTTAGGCCGCACATCCAAATCGAAACAAAGTTGGTCCATTGTAATACAATTTAGGTCGAATGAATGACGATACAGCTACAGTAGTTTGGTTCGAGTTTTAAGCTTAGCAGTTAAGCTTTACCATGTAGCCATTGCTATGCGTCAGGTGCTCCGTCCGTATTTATACGGGTACCATTCCTTTATCACGTGCTTCGTCTGGTTTGAATTGATTGCTTATTTTTCTTTGATCTGGCAAGTGCCGTTCTATTTGTTATAGGTGTTCACGTCATTCTAAGCTGAAAATGCATTACTGTACTGTGTCATGCATTGTTTGTCGCATTCTGATAATGAGTGTTCACGACCTGCCGCCGCTCGCGGCATGGCTTGCTTTTGTGCGCGCAACCGCCGCTTTTTTTTTAAAAAAAAAAAAAAAAAAAAAAAAAAAAAAAAAAAAAAAAAAAAAAAAAAGAGGAGGAATCATCTCATTAGCGGAACAATAGCAAGAGACTGCTTGCTATTTGCTGTTACTTACACTGGTGCTTTCTTTGATAATGCTCAACAAGAACCAAATAATTGACTGCGTATGATAGAAGATGTTCTGAACGAGAGTTTAGCGAAAATTTTTCTCCGGTTGAAAATCTTTGCAGACGCCTCCGTAGTACATTACATTCTGTACAGAAATTAGTCATCTTAGGTTTAAAAATCTTGTCAATTGCCGTGCTTCATTTCTGACTGTATCTCTATTAGGCATACGAACAATACGAATATAAACATGACATGATATGTATATTATTCCGCGTTTGCTGTTGTCTCACTCTAGTTTCGTAGTTTATTAGGCAGACAGGATTTAAATGAGATAGCAGCAAACACGAAAGAATACATGGCAAAATGTTTATATTCGTATTATTCTTATGGTGAAGAGAATACTGCATATGATTCACAATTCATAAAAGTTCTTATTAGCAATGATCTCTTGTCCCAGGTAGGAAAAAATTCAGACAAACAATCTTGCCAGTCGGATTTTCGTAGTACGCTGAAATGCTGCTACATTCGAAGATGAACAATACGGAATTTGTATTTACTTCGTTGGATATTGTATGCGAATGCAGTGGTCGAAACTCGGGGCGGTGAAAAAAAAAAGCTCGTCTTCCACTTTTTTTTTTAATTTACTGACGCAGGGGTTTTGTCGCCAGTATTTATCTTTGTGCCTGCAAAGCATACCTGTGTAGCGCTACATAATTCGACGGAAGAAGTTAGTTGTGGCGGCAAAAAAAGTGCGGCTTAGATTCGAGTAAATACGGTAATAAGAGTCACCATCTGAAGATGAAGCCACATGCCATCAATACCTGGAAACAAGACACAACCAGCAGATGTCACTAGCACATTGACCCTTGCAAGCAGTAACTAGAACAGTTTCTGTGTGATGTGTTTCAATCCACACAATATCTCCATGACATTACAGTTGCACATTCCATTCACATCCAGTATTATTATAGATTAAAGATCTGGAACCCTTATCCTTGGTGGATTGTAAGGCCGATATGTGTTGCACAGACTAATCTACATCCACATACATACTCCGCAAGTTACCACATAGTGCACAGCGGAAGGTACCTTGTACTGCTACTACTCATTCCCTTTCCTTTCCCAGTTGCAAAAAGAATTAGAGAAAATGAGCCTATATGCTTCGGTACAAGCTCTAATTTCTCTTATCTTCATGATTCTTGAGTGAAATGTATGTTGACGGCACCAGAATTGTTCTGCAGTCAGCTTCAAATGTCTGCTCTCTAAATTTTCTCAGTAGCATTCCTCAAAAAGAAAGTTGCCTTCCCTACAGGCATTCCATCTGAATTCACGATGCATCCCTGTAATGCCCATATGTTGATCAAAGCAACCAATAACAAATCTACCAGCCCACTTTTAAATTGTTTTTATGTCTTCCTTTAATCCAGCCTGGTGAGGATCGAAAACACTTGAGCAGTATATTCAAGAATCAGTTGCACTACAGTACTATACAAAGTCTCTTTTAGATATGAATCATACACTCCCAAAATTCTCCTAACACACTGAAGGTAACCACTCGTCTGCTTGTCTTTAGGCACTCATCCCATTTCATACTGCTTTGATTAGATATTTAATCAATACGACTACAAACAGCTAATGCTATATTCATATGTTACAGGATTATTTTTCCTACTTGTCTGCATTAACTTACATTTTGCTACACTTAAGGCAAGCTGCTACTCAACACACCAACTGAAAATTTTGTCTCAGTCATCTTTTACCATCCTACAGTCACTCATCAATAACACATTACCGTGCAGCACAGTGTCAATCAGCAAACGAATGTTGATTGCTGCTCACCCTGTTCCTCCTATCATTTATGTATACAGAGAATAAGAGTGATCCTATCACACTTCCCCGGGGCACTCCTGACAATAGTTTTGTCTCTGAAGAATACACGCCATGGAGGACTATGTACTGGGGTTTATTACTTAAGAAGTCTTTGAGCCACTCACATACATTGGAAACTATTCTGTTCGGTCATACCTTTGTTAAAAGTCTGCAGTAGGGCAGTGAGTCAAATGCTTTCTCGGAATCTACAAATACAGAATCTGCCTGTTGCCCTTTATCAATGGTTTGCAGTACATCATGTGAGAAAAGGGCAAGCTGAGCTTTGCATGCGCAATGCTTTCTAAACCATGCTGATTTGTGGACAGGAGCTTTTCTGTCTCAAGGAAATTTATTGTATTAAAACTGAGAATATGTCCAAGAATTCTGCAGCAACCATTGTTAAGAATATGGGTCTGTAATTTTGTGGGTCCATTCTTTTACCTTTCTTATATACAGGAGTCACCTGCACTTTCATCCAGCCACTTGAGACAGTGCTGTGTAAGAGATTCACGATAAATGCAAGCTAAGTGAGAGGTCAATGCAGTAGACTACTTTCTGTAACACCGAACTGGGATTCCATCCAGACCTGGTGACTTATTTGTTTTCAACTCTTTCAATTGCTTCTCTAAACCAGCGATGCCTATAACTACATTCTCCATAGGGAATGTCTGTGCCACAGTGAAATGACGCTATGTTTGTACGATCCTCCTGTGAGAATGATTCCTTAAATGCAAAATTTATAGCTTCAGCTTTCCTTCTGCTGTATTCTATTGCCACATCAGACTGGTCAATGAGTAAGTGGCTAGAAGCCTTCGACCCACTTAGCAACTTTGAGTGGGACCAGAACTGTTTTGGATATTCGGCAAGATCTTTTGCTAAAGTATGATGCTGATAATAGTTGTATGCTTAGCACATCAGTCTTTTTGCAGATGCATGAATTTCTACTAACTTTCACCTGTTGTCATCTTTTCATTATTTTCTGGACCAAGTCCGAAGAGCAAAAAGAAACACACAGGGAAATGTGACTGACTGACCACTTACAAAAATTGGGTAGGCCCGTCAAACCGTTAACAGATTAAGAACATTGTCCTAAAATTTTAGGAAATAAGTTGAACAAATCACAGAACCTTAAAGCTGTCATCACATTTGTTCGAATAGTACTTAAAATAGAGGGCAGATGTGTCAGCAAATCTGCCTCTGCCCTCTGGTCAGAAAATTAATCCACTCCACTACCCCATCACACATGCTGAATTGCAGGAAGTTTCTATGTCTCAGACATGTATTGTAGCCAATGCTTTCTAGCTTCAAGTTAGCCTAGTGTCTTCGTGTAGCCAACAAACAAAACTTGCCTGCTGTTCACCATCTCTACAGTCGTCTCTAGTGGCAATGGATCAAAATACAGCTAGCATTAAATTTCACTTTGTAATGTTGTATAACTTTCTAGCCTACAACCACAGTAAACAATTACAGGCACATGTGGTAGATAGGTTGATCCAGAAAGGTAGCAAGAAACCAGAATCACAGGGAGAGGTGACATTAACACCATTATGTCATTGTACTATGGCAGAATCTCACAGAAAGTGTTCAAACAACTTACATGATAGATGATTTCTGTGACAACTGCCAATCTGTCAACAGGGGGCACATGCTTTAATTTTCAAAGCACAAATGCAATGGGAGAGCATTGTGTGAGGATAGGGCATATGCAGAAAGACAGTTCATATCATAAACACTAGTACCATCACGCAACCAAAGATGACCAATTTCGAAGTTATCAATAGTGAATATTAATAACCAATGGATATGCAAGTAGCACCCACTTTGACCCCCTGTTATTTGACAATGAAGAAAGCAGGATTCCCAGCAGAATTTAAGCAAAACCCTCGAGCCGTGCTCTCCTTTCTCTGGCCCATCGCCAGAGGGGGTCACAGCGCTTAGTGTGCGATCACTGCCGGCTTTCGGAGAGAGAGGATGTACTAGCATATGCGCAGTTTGTGGTAGGTGGCCCGTGTGGACGGCCGCGTTTCACGAGCGGGATTGTATCATACGGTGAGCAGTTTTGAGGTGGGAAGCCACGGCTTGTCGCGGTTTGAGCTGTGACTCATCCAGGAGGGCGGTGAGGCGATGTGCCTGGAGGCGCGATGTTCTGCCATTTGTATTATCGAGTTCCCAGCTTCTTGGGGGTATGATTCCTCTTTCCTTATGCATTGTACCCCCCCCCCCCCCCCCCCATCCCCCTTAAAGAGTACATGGTGGTTTAAACTGTGGCTGTTGGTCTGTGAAACTGTGGCCATTGGTATTTGAAGCTGCCTCACACAGACTAGACTCTTGGTTGCTATTATGTGCCGGTTGTTTGTTATTTATTTTGTTGCCCACAAGGTTGCACTGGCGAGATTGCCTCCTGGTAGAGTGCTGCTCACTGTTTAACAGTTTGAATCTGACTGTGGTCACATGTGTGTGTTCACCATTAAATTGTAAATTGTCAATTTGATCTGCAAGTTTGCATCTTGCAGATTCATGTCATGACTTTCTTGCAGTGTTTCCCAAATTTTCCTATTGTCGTTAACATGCACCATTGAATGACAATTTGTTTAAATTCAAGGAACACGAGGAGCCTTTCAACAGAGTGACGTTGAGTGTTCAATGAGGGAACAGTTGAAGTTACTGTTATAACCAAATACATTGTTGCTCTGTGATTATTAAATACTGTTGGCAAGATTACTACCTCGTTGTCAGCAAGATAACATAGTTCTATATATATTTTTTGCTGTTTATACTACCTTATTTTTAATGTATGTATATGCTCGGTCGCAGCAGGTCTGGCGACTAAGTATTACTGTTGTCAGTAATACCTGCTACTTGTTGCTTCAATGATTACCTTGTTGTAGTCCTTTATCTATGTCTGTTAATATTGAAAAGGTAAAATAATTCTGGGCATTTAATAGTCTTACCCATATAGTCACACACACACTTAAGGTTTGGGAAGACAAGAAACGTCTGTATTTATGATCACTGCAGGGCCAACATTGGTTTCCGATATTCCGCGCCCAACAGTGATCCTGTACCCTGTACCTTGGGTGCATATTTGGATTGAGAGAGTTGCCTATTCTGAGGCACGCCACTTGCTATTATCTCTGTCAGAGCCTGTATTGCTCAATCCCCCAGAACTTGGCCTAGCCCTCCCACTCCCACTCCTACGAGGTGCATTCAAGTTCTAAGGCCTCCGATTATTTTTCAAATTAACTACTCACCCGAAATCAATGAAACTGGCGTTACTTCTTGACGCAATCGCCCTGCAGACGTACACATTTTTCGCAACGCTGACGCCATGATTCCATGGCAGCGGCGAAGGCTTCTTTAGGAGTCTGTTTTGACCACTGGAAAATCGCTGAGGCAATAGTAGCATGGCTGGGGAATGTGCGGCCACGGAGAGTGTCTTTCATTGTTGGAAAAAGCCAAAAGTCACTAGGAGCCAGGTCAGGTCAGTAGGGAGCATGAGGAATCACTTCAAAGTTGTTATCACGAAGAAACTGTTGCGTAACGTTAGCTCAATGCGCGGGTGCGTTGTCTTGGTGAAACAGCACACGTGCAGCCCTTCTCGGATGTTTTTGTTGCAGTGCAGGAAGGAATTTGTTCTTCAAAACGTTTTCGTAGGATGCACCTGTTACCGTAGTGCCCTTTGGAACGCAATGGGTGAGGATTACGCCCTCGGTGTCCCAGAACATGGACACCATCATTTTTTCAGCACTGGCGGTTACCCGAAATTTTTTTGGTGGCGGTGAAACTGTGTGCTTCCATTGAGCTGACTGGTGCTTTGTTTCTGGATTGAAAAATGGCATCCACGTCTCATCCACTGTCACAACCGACGAAAAGAAAGTCCCATTCATGCTGTCGTTGCGCGTCAACATTGCTTGGCAACATGCCACACGGGCAGCCATGTGGTCGTTCGTCAGCATTCGTGGCACCCACCTGGATGGCACTTCTCGCATTTTCAGGTCGTCATGCAGGATTGTGTGCACAGAACCCACAGAAATGCCAACTCTGGAGGCGATCTGTTCAACAGTCATTCGGCGATCCCCCACAACAATTCTCTCCACTTTCTCGATCATGTCGTCAGACCGGCTTGTGCGAGCCCGAGGTTGTTTCGGTTTGTTGTCACACGATGTTCTGCCTTCATTAAACTGACGCACCCACGAACACACTTTCGACACATCCAAAACTCCATCACCACATGTCTCCTTCAACTGTCGATGAATTTCAATTGGTTTCACACCACGCAAATTCAGAAAACGAATGATAGCACGCTGTTCAAGTAAGGAAAACGTCGCCATTTTAAGTATTTAAAACAGTTCTCATTCTCGCCGCTGGCGGTAAAATTCCATCTGCCGTACGGTGCTGCCATCTCTGGGACGTATTGACAATGAACGCGGCCTCATTTTAAAACAATGCGCATGTTTCTTGAATGCACCTCGTACTTAACGATAAATCCAGACCTGAGTACGGCCATATCACCTCTGTGTTTACATGTAATGTTACTTGCTAATTTCATGTCAACTGCTCCGTAGTAACATTATCCCAATAACTGGAAGTGCATGCCAAAATATCTATGTTGTTATATTCCATAGGACAACCAATGCTAAGGCAATAGCCAATTTACTTGCCTATAGCAAGTGTATGTAAAGCTTATGCCCAGTACAATGGTCTTCCACAGTCCTGATGGTCTGACCAATGCATGACATGCAACAACTGTAAGAGATTCAGTAGGCACCCACCTAATGCAAACAGAGATCAGCTTTCGCAGACCCTAAAAAGGCACTCATCTTAGATGGTGGTTGAAGCACATTACCTGTGTAAGGCAAAAAGTTCGTAGACTTAAATGCCACCTTGTTATTTTCATCATTTAACCGATTCACAGTTGGCCGTTATTGCAATTCACACTGGATCTGTCTTTCACTATAACTATTATTGTGAAAGATGACTTTGATGAGTGGAAGCTTAGCTGACAAACTTTCAGGATCTGAGTTGAGATGGGCCCTATGAACCAAGCTACAAAGTATCCCTTCACATTGAGCTGGCTGGTGACAACTATCAGTCTAAAGATACAAATCATTGGGAGTTGGCTTCCTATAATCAGCAAGTTGCAATGTACCATCAATATTCCTCCTGACTAGGAAGGGAAGACTGCCTTTCTTTCCCACTTACACTGCCCTGCACAGCACTCACTCATTCACTTCATTTGTGCCTTCAGAATGACGGGATGTACACCTGTGGAAAAATGGATTAGTTCATCATGAATTTGTGCCACAGGGACAAACTGTTAATCGGAGGTACTATCGGGGATGTGTTGTAACACCTGCGAGGAAACGTGAGACAGAAATGGCCTGAAATGTGGCGAGACAATACATGGCTCTCGCATCACAATAACACACCTGCACATTCATTCTTGTCGGTGCGTGACTATCGCACAGAAAATGAAATCACTGTGCATCCTCCGTACTCCCCAAACCTGGCCCCTAGTTGAAAACCCCATTAAAAGAATGAAGATTTGCAATGACAGACAAGATAAAAGAAAATTCACAGATTGCACTTCGAGTGATCCAGCAAGAAGTGTACCAAGTGAGCTGGAAGTGGAAATGGCATTGGGAGCAGTGTATCAGCTGTAAAGGAGGATATTTCGAAGGATACGATGCGTAATAAATAAAACATAAGTGCTGCAGAAAAATCTTGTGGACAGAGTTCCGGAATTTTTTGAACAGTCCTTTTCTCTCGCTACATTTGCTACAGAACAGAAAAAGAAATGGCTAGTATATTACAAGGTACCCTCTGCCACGCAATATAAAGTGGCTTATGGAATATGTATGTGGATGTGGTATCTTTCTCCACTTGGGTTACTCTGTCTGATTCCTTACATTTAACTGAGGTTAGGTTTGGTGCTGAATTAATAAACCTATTTTGAATGTGCATTTATTTCTAATCACTATTTTTTCATTGACCAATCCTATGAAAAGATAGATGAGTTGCAATGGGGAGCCCTTTGTCTGTTGCCAATGCGTTATTGAAAAACATGCCCTGCAGTGGCAGCATTGAAACCTGTGCATTTTTTTTTTTTTTTTTTTTTTTTTTTTTTTAAAAAAAAAGGGTATGTAGATATAATTATTTTGTTGTTTGGCCCCACAGAAGTGACAATTTAAACAGGTTTTCAGAATATTTGAATTCAATCCACCAGAATTTTCACTTAATGATTGATTTTGAAAATAATGGCTGCCTTTCCTTGCTTCATGTATCGGTGAGGAGGAAAGTTGATAGTGCATTGAACATGCTGTTTACAGAAAACCAAATGATGATGATGATGATGATGATGTTTGGTTTGTGGGGCACTCAACTGCTCGGTTATCAGCGCCCATACAAATTCCCAACCTTTGCTCAGTCCAAACTCGCCACATTCATGAATAATGATGAAATGATGAGGACAACACAAACACCCAGTCATCTCGGGACAGGTGAAAATACCTGACCCCGCCGGGAATCGAACCTGGTACAGAAAACCAGCTCACACTGTTTTATATCTTTAGTTTGATAGTAGTCACCAACTGCCTCAGTATGAAGGAATACTTCATACCTTGCTTCATAGAGCCATGTCATATCAGACCCTGAAAGTTTGCAAGCCAAGCTAACTAATCTCAAGGTCACCTTTGGCCAGAAAGATTATAATGAAAGACAGATTAGATGTGAGTTGCACTATCAACCAACTGTGGACAGCTAAGTGATGAAAATAATGAGGTGGCACCTAAGTCTATGACCTTTTTGCCTTATACATGTAGCATTTCCAACAGGATTGGTCATATTCTGTGGGAAGATGCTTTGAAACATGTTTTTCAGCCACCACTTACGATTAGGGATCTTAAGGTCTGTAACTCGTGACTTCGGTTTACATAAGATGGGTGTCTACCATATCCTTTACAGCTGTGGCATGTCACTGATCAGTCAGACCATCAGCAATGTGCAGAACTGATGTTTTAAGTGTAAGCATTTACATATGCTTACAACAGCTGTTTAAATCTAACACTGTAGAACAATGCCTCTGCCTTGGTACCAGTCATTCTACAGAATGTTACAACATAGGTACTAGCATGCACTTTCAGCTATTGGGATAGTGTTATTAGGGAAGCAGTTGGTATTAAATTCGCATTTGACCTTATAAATAGAGACAAGGTTTTGTTTCCCTTATTTTCTGCTTGGAATCCTGCTCTAAAAAATGGTTCAAATGGCTCTGAGCACTATGGGACTCAACTGCTGAGGTCATTAGTCCCCTAGAACTTAGAACTAGTTAAACCTAACTAACCTAAGGACATCACAAACATCCATGCCCGAGGCAGGATTCGAACCTGCGACCGTAGCGGTCTTGCGGTTCCAGACTGCAGCGCCTTTAACCGCACGGCCACTTCAGCCGGCAATCCTGCTCTCTCTCTCTCTCTCTCTCTCTCTCTCTCTCTCTCTCTCTCTCTCTGATGAAACAAGGGTAACAGGGTTAATGTTAATTGATCATATATTGTTAATTAATGTTCACTGCTGATAACGTCTGACATTGGTCATCTTTTTTTGTGTGGTGATGCTGGCATTTATGGTGGGTGTATTGTTTTTCTGTATATGCCCCACATACTGAGGTTTTAAATTTCCTTGGGGAGGGTGCTCACATTTGTGCTCTGAAAATGGCTGGGTGTGCACCTGTCGAAAAGTCAGAATCAAGAATTAGACATTACACTTCTGCATTCCTGCAAGTGGTTTGAACATTTTACATGTGGAGAAACTGAAGTTTCACATTTTCAAACAGTTTAAAAACAGATTTGCCTTTACAATGATATGCTAGCTGGGATGCAAAGTGCACTATGTATTGAAAACATTTGGAATACATCATTTGTATACAACGTTAAGTTCACATTGTGTAATGTTAAATATGTAGGATGGATAGGGTAGGAACTTTGAAACAAGGTACACTGAGAATGGAGATGCCTTGAGACGGAACAACTTCAATAAATCAGTAGTAGTCAACCCGGTTTGCGATAACGGACATGCACTAGTCCAACTGGATTTATATACTGAAGTATAACAGACTTTTCAGAAAGAGTATAAACTGTACTTAGGTGAAGAACTGGAAATATTACTGCTTAATAGTAAGGGTGAGGGTATTTTAAATTATGAAGTCATGAGTAGTTCAAGTGTTTTCTTTACAAGCTCTGAAAGGACACTACAATAAACTTCTTCATGCTGAAGAATGATATAATAAACTTACATGCAGCTCAGGAGCATATAAAGGTGACAGTTATATAGACTGCTAGTTCAATCAACATTTGCAGACAGAACTGATATACTACAAACCTACAATCATGAAAAATGCACACAAATACCTGTGACATGCTTTTACACTGCTGTCACACTGACAGTACATAGCCTAGTCCAGTCCTGAGCCCCATCACAGATGCACCAGATGTCAGTCAAAGTTTTCCAGGAAACATACAGCACAACACACAATACAAGATTGCTGTGCCAACTGATGGAAGATGACGTGCAGAAGAACCAAGTGCGAGAGTTCAATGGTTTCATCAGATGATGAGAAAGGGTAAGACAGATGTTGTTTAGTCTGATTCAACCCCCCCCCCCCCCCCCCCCCGACACACACACACACACACACACACACACACACACACACACACACACACACACACCTTCCTTAAATATTCTTGTATGTGACCCACATTTACAATTTTGGGAGATGATAATACACAATTGGGAGAAAACATAGTATGTGCATACACACATACATACAAAGTCCTCACAGCAAATGTTGGAAGTGCTCTCCGCCAGGATCGATGCACAACTGTACTCGTTTCACCAAATTCCGTGACATTCTCTGGAGCGTATCATCTTTTTTTATTTCGTGTGTAATGGCCTCTTGGAGTTCTGCAGTTGTCCATGTTCTATTCTTGGCTTTTAAGGTAACATCACAAGAAAAAACTGGGCTGTCAGGTGATCCAGAGGGCCATAAATTCTTTTGAGATTATTCGCCCACAAAAAAAAACTGGTTACAAGCTGCATGGAAGCAATTGACGTGTGACACGCTCTGTCTTTTTGCAAATCACCTTCTGAAAGCTCAATGTCATCCAGCTGATCTACTACTATATTGAAGATGCTCATATCAACTGTAGTGTCTATGGTCATATCAAAGAAATGGGGTCAACAGTCCTGGATGCTGACACCGTGCACCACAAACTAAGCTTTTCATCATGCAGTGGTTTCATGGATGATATAGGGAGTTTACACCAGCCAGCTGTCTTGTGTGTTGATGTATCCCAACAGACTGAACCATGCCTCATCTGTAAATCAAGTTATGTAGAAAGTGTCTGGACATTGAATAGGAAACCCCTGAAACAACTGACAACAAAATGTACTTTTCTCATAATCTGTTTCTTGTAATCCTTCCATCATATGAACTCCATATAGTCGCAATGCCAATTTCTTTGCAGCGTTCTGGCATATGCCACATGTAATACCTGTCTCCTAACTCAATTGACGCAATGATTTCCTTGGAGACTTCTCCAAGTGTCTTCGAACATTATCATAACCTCTGCATTCACTGATGGTATATGTTTACCACTGCCACTATTTAATAAACCAGTTGTCTCCAGCTCCCTTACAATCAACAAAATTTTTGCCTTTGTTGGAACATTGCGCACACTGAATTCTCTCTGGAATTCCCGTTGTGTGGTAACCAATGAGCCTGTCTTCCAAAAGTTTTCACAATAAAAACCAGATCTGTAAATGGGTACTGCAAGGTTCTGCCAGCTAAAGACTGTGAATGAATCACTAATTTGCTTGTTCTTGTCACACGGCCTGAACTACACGTTCACAGACTTCACAAACTGTGACCGACAAGGCTACGAACAAACTAACAGGAGCCAAGCAAGTGCGGCATTATACTGGATAAAGTACTTCATGTGCAGAAACAACAATTAACTCACCAACAAGGGACAGTACTTTTGATTCTCCCAGAGCTACTGAGTTTATATTCCAGAACGTAAAATTACAACATCACTAACAGATTAATACAGAAACAGCCCCAAAGTTGAGACAAAAAACAGATACCAGCAACTATGTGTGTAGGAACTTAGTTGCAGTATACAGAGTTTAGAAGAGCAGGATTTTTGATACAAGATATGAAGAACAGATCAAATCGCAGAGAACACAAAACAAACCTAACACTTTTAGGCCAACTCACTCTTCCCCACTAAACAAACACCACACAGAACCATTATCTCCCCACCTCACTCCACATTAAGATTTTTTTTAGCGCAATAAGGGGTGGACAATTATGCAATAAGACATTTTGATCACTTATCCAGTAATACAAAATGCCTGACAGACAGCAAAGTAAAACTTGAAAACAAACTGGAAAGTCTCTCCTTGACAACTCTATATTCTGTAGAAGAATTGTTCAGGATGCAGCCATATGTAATTTACAATGTGAATGTGAAATTACTTGTTCCACATTATTATGATCTACTGTCCAAAATGATCCACAGAACGTGTAACTAACTAACTCTCCCCAAAACACAGACTCAAAAAGTGGTGCACACATAATAAATAATAGCCCAAACAACTACAAACTTAGCACAAACACAGATATCAAATGGAATTAAAGTTTAGTCAGTTACTGGCCCAATGTAAATTTGGATGGCAAAAATAAACTCTAGAAATATGACTATTTCCATGAATATCACGGGAAATGTGTAGTGCTGGATGTGCAAAATTTGTGCACATAACCATCCCAAAGACTAAATGACTGAAGCGGAATCCAGCAAAATATCCACATACGAGTGAAAAACAGAGGACGAAAATTTCAGAATTACAATAAGTAAAATATCTTTATCCCAGTAGTTTAGTAAATAAGATTATTTCAATCTACATAAAAATAAAATTTAAAGCAATTTCATATCAAAGATGGTGAAGTTCCTCAATATAACAACATATATACAGTAACATAGAAACTTTATTTTATATACAGAGTCCGCCGAAAAAAGGTATACACTCTTTTTCAGGCTCTACCGAGATATCGATATTATCATTCAATTTGAGTTATGAGTGTGTTGTAGTCTGGTCTTGGGCTCAACAGATGTTAGTACTTTCATCTTGGTATTCAGAAAACAAGATGGCTGGAACATGCTTGACATTCGAGCAATGAAAATGTATTGTGAAGTAGTTTTACAATTTGATAATGCCGCTGAAGTGCAACATCCATGGAGGCGGGAGTTCGAAACAGAACCGCCAACTCGTGTAACAATTAAACGCATCATTGACAAGTTTGAATTGCATGGAACGTTTGTGATTTTCACAAAGGAAGATCAGGAAGATAGCATACAGCTACATGTCCTGGTTCATCTGCTCTCGTATAGGAAATGTTTGTTGATTCGCCACAGAAGTCTGTTATGCAATGTGCAAGCAGGGGTTAGCAGTAAATGTGTAAGAAAAATTCTGAAAGCCGCAAAGTGGAAAGTTTACATTCCACGATTACTGCGCGTAATTAATGATGACGATCCTGTTCTCTGAATGCAATTCTACGAATAGTATCAGCAAATGGTAACTGATGATGAACAATTTGTGATGAAGGTAGTGTGGAGTGACAAGGCACAATTTAAACTTAATGGAACCGTGAATCGGCATAACAGTGTTCACTGGGCACCGGAAAATCTGCATGTTTTTGTGGATAAAGTGGTCAATCTACCAGGGATTAATGTGTGGTGTGGACTAACATCTAGGGGCTTATCATCATCATCAGTTATCTGCTATATTAGCAGGGCCTTTGCCTCTCCATTTTCTGCGATCCATTGCTTCCTTCTTAAGGCTGCTGTATGTTGTACCGTCCATCATGTCATCCAGTATCTGGAATCTCTTTCTTCCTCGCTTCCTTTTCCCTTCTACATAACCTTCTAAAACTGTTTTTATCAGTCCGTCATTCTTTCTTAATATAAGCCCAATCCAATTTCTTTTTCTTCTCTTTATTACATCTAGTAACTGCCTTTTCTCTCCCACTCTTCTCAGTACCTCTTCATTTTTTACTCTGTCCATCCAACTTATTCTTTCCATCTTCCGCCATGTCCAGATCTCAAAAGCCTCCAGCTTTTCTCTGTCTTTTCTCCTCATAGTCCATGTTTCAGTGCCATATAGAAGAACACTCCATACAAGACATTTTATGAGTCTCTTTCTGAGTTCTCTGTCCATACCGCTGCAGAAGATTCTCCTTTTCTTATAAAACGCCTCTTTTGCCATTGCTATCCTTGTTTTAATTTCTGTGGTGCACTTCCAGTCGGTGTTTATCCTGCTTCCAAGATACTTAAAATTTTGCACCTGTTCTAGTGTTTCTCCATTCAGCACAGTTTTTATTTCCTTATTTCCTCCTATTGCCAATACTTTTGTTTTATTTGTGTTAATTTTCATTCCATATTTTTTCCGTTAGTTGCAATGGTGTCCACCAAATCCTGTAATTCTTTTTCCCCTGTGGCTAGAAGGACCATGTCATCAGCAAATCTCAAGCACCCTACTCTTCTTCCTCCAATTTCTACTCCTTTGTCATCTAATGAGCATTGGTCAATCATATTTTCCAAGTACAGGTTGAAAAGAGTAGGTGATAAACAGCATCCTTGTCTTACTCCTTTCCCTAGTCTGATCCAGTTTGTACTTTCTCCTCTCACTTTAACTGAAACTTTTTGATTAAGGTACAATGAGTTTATAAGTCTTCTGGTTTTCCAGTCCACTCTCTTTTCCCTCATAGTAGTCGCCAGCTTGTCCCAAACCACATTGTCAAATGCCTTTTCTAAATCGATGAAGCATATATATAGGTCTCTTCCTTTTTCAATAAACCTTAGGGGCTTAGTGGGACCCTTTTTCTTTGATGCTACTGTCACTGGAGAAGCGTACCTGGAAATGTTATGCACATCAATTTTGCCAGGTATACATGAACTTTATGGAGCTGATGAAGTGGTCTTCTACCAACAGGACAAGGCACCACCACACTACCACCCAGGGGTACGAATTTTCCTTGATGACAGTTTTCCAGAGCATTGGGTTGGATGAATAGGGCCCAATTGAGTTCCCTTCACAGTCACCAGATCTGAAGACCTATGGACTTTTATTTGTGGGAAACTGTGAAAGATAACATCTATCGACGTAAGCCATGCACGCTGGAGGAACTTCATCAGGAGATTACAGCAACATGTGCAGCGATCTCCACTGTAACATTGACTGATGTAGCTGCAGCAACCGCTTGTCGTTCTGTTATGTACACAGCCACCAATGGTGAACATTTTGAACATTTAAAGTAACTATGTGCTAAACTGAAGGTTGTACAGCATGTCTGATCAATTATTAAATGTAAAATAAACACACAAGTAATACTTTTCGTTTCTTAAAGTGTGTGTACATTTTTCTGGTGGACTCTGTACATAGGTAATAACTCATTTAATAATGTATTTATACAGTAACAATGTATAAGGCAGCTACAAAAATGGCAGTTTTTTGGAAAAGTTTAATAGTAGGCATTAAAAAGCACTTTGTAAAAGCAGAAAATTAATGGTATTTTAGCAGAAGTATGTTCAGGCTATGGAAGAATAAAAGTAATCACAGAACGCCACAGTTGTTGGCTGTGCTTGTAGAGTTCATTTACCCAGAGCTGTCACTGTTAACCAGGCTCAGTCTATTGAATTTGTGACAAATTGGAGTAAATTTTCCCAGCTCATGTAAACATTCCTGACAACAAGTCACTTGCTCTTTTCTTGTCTATTGTTGACAGCAGTGCTATATCAAATATTCACAAAATCTCCCTGTGTACAGTTGTGAAATAATGACACATTTTTAAACTATATCATGTTTGTTCTTTAGACAGAAAAAAATGATGTGTGAAATATTAATTGATTTGTTGGAAGAGACTTCCTTACATCTGTTTACTGTAAGAATAGCTCGGCAAGTGTAGAGGGATAACTTTACTGCAGGGGGTGGTAGGGGGAATGTACTAAACAGATGTTTCTTTGATACTAAGTGGCTGATGACTGTACATCCCAAGGTTTATCTTGAGCAACAGATGAGTGTTACAGTATGTTAACTGCAGGGTAAAGAAAGGACACTGAAAATTTAATATTCCTGCAACATCAGGGTCATTGGAGATGAAAACTACTTGGGAGATTTGAAATAATGCTCTTTTCAGGAAGCTTCACACTATTGTATAGTTGCGAAGCCATTGCAGTATTGAAGCTTGATTCACTGGAACATGGCTAAGGAACACACACACACACACACACACACACACACACACACGTTATCTTAAACGCGTGTGTGTGTGTGTGTGTGTGTGTGTGTGTGTGTGTGTGTGTGTGTGTGTGTGTGTGTGTGTACACTAGCTTGTAAATAACTTGGTGCAAATGTTCTGCATAATAAGTGTTCTTGTGTTGCTGCACTAAAATATACATTACGGAAATTCAAAAATGTTAAGTATCGCCCAAATATTGGATTGTATTTGGTCAACTGTGCAATTATGGAAAACTAAGGTGGATCTGCTTGGGCATTATTTCCATAAGCTTGATTTTAAGAGCACCATGAAAGTGTATGTAGTTTGTTAATCTTTAGTAACACAAAAGATTATCCTTATTGTCTGAATGACTAAGCAGTGTTCTGCAGATGGCCTCTTACAGAGCATTAACATGTAGTCTGCCCTTCCCTGATTACAGAATGACTTGACTAGTTCTTCTAGGCAACTGTCTTATTTTACGTAACCTATCAGAACAAACTTATAACACACACTACACAGACTTGAATACTATAGCACTACCAGTCATCTGTACAATTGATATGCCTTGCTGAGAATCACTCTGAGTTGCTGTTACTAAATTTTTAGTAAAAAACTATGACATGGACATCGAGAAGAAATCAATGAAAGAGGACCAACATTTTGTTGTGCTATGAAAAGTTATTCATTCAGTGTTGAACAGATGTAATTGTCAACTGAATTATGTCACTTACAATGTGAGTTTAAGGAATATCCACTGCTGATGGTGTACTTTGTCCCCCTCTGCGCCCCCCCCCCCCCCCCCCACAAGTGTGTGTGTGTGTGTGTGTGTGTGTGTGTGTGTCTGTCTAGAATCTAGGTCACTTGCATGGAAAGGGGGTTGGGGTTAAAAATATTTTTAATTGTTTCTGTGATGATGCTGTCTATAATCTACATATACCTGAGCTTATAAGTAAAACCTGGTAAAAAAAAACTAAATATAGGGGCAACACTAGGAAACAATCTGTCAAAGATGTTATACCTTCTAAGAAAGCCACCAAAATATTGGCATGACGTAATAAAATCAAATGTGGTACATTCAAGATTCCTGGACACAGTAACACAGATACAAGACCATATACAATAACAAATATTATGTACAATTAAATGGAAAACACATCACCATTTGTGACTGTCCTTAACTGATTTGGTAAGTGCATAAACGTGTAACATGTTCTCTTAAGAAAGTAAGTATACTTGTGCAGTGTTATTAAGGACAGAGAGTTGGGTTGGGGGGATAACTCATCTTGTTGACACTACACATAAGATGAACAAAAAACATATGGCATGCAAATAAATAAAAATACCAATGACGGAAAGTACATCTATAAATATACAAAACATGTAGACAAACTATCCTATTGAAGATATAAGCCAAATTATGTGAGCAAATAATAAAGCAGCCAACCCAGTACAAAATATTACAGCTGATACACAATAGGAGTCCTCAGTGTAAATCAAGAACCTTGCATAGATCGAGCACTGGAAACAGTTATACGAGGGTTGGAACTTAAATAGTGGCAACTATTTATTCACAACCAATACAAAAGAGTTACATGTATGCATCTGTTACAGTCCTTTAAAGTAATCACCAGCATTGTGTAGAACCCTCATCAGCGATGTGGAAGGCATAGCATACTGTTAGCAGATCCTGATCTGTTGATAGAGCGAAGGGAGCGGTCTACTGCCTGTCGAACCTCTGGAACAGTTCTGAAGTGAATACCACGAAGTGGTTTCTTCATTCTTTGGAATCATATCAAAGTCACAAATATTACTGTTCGTTTTTGGAGCATCACCTGCGACCAGCTTTGCGAAGGAAGTGGCGACACTTTCTGCGTGACCCACCCATCATTTTGCATGACAATGTGTGGGCGCATACAGCGCAAGCTGTGGCTACTCTGTTCAGTCGATGGGACTGGGAAGTACTGTACCATTTACCATACTCCCTGGACTTAAGTCCTCGTGACTTTGAAAGAACATGTGGGGCGGCGGGTGGAATAATAGAATAAATGTTTTGTATTTATGCTTTTTGCCGTTCTCAACACTGGCTCTCTAACTACAATATTGGCAACCAGAAAGTGATTAGCAAACTGTGAAGTCTGTAATTAGAATTCCTAGTGCCCACTTCATCTGAGAAATACATTTATAGCTACAGCTTATAGCTCTGATGAATTAGGACATTGTCTGGGATTCATAATCAAAACCCATTCTCTCTAAAATGTTTACTATATTCTGAAAGTCACAGACCAAAAAGAATCCACACAATCCAACTACAAGAGCAGTTCAGAGTCTAACGCGCTGATGCAACTATAACTGTTCAAATTAAATGTTTAAGTGAATGCTCGCCATAATTTGATGATAATGTTCATCAAACGCCACGCTAATAATGGTAGAATGTCTGTCCTGCGGCGGCACGTGAAAATACGACATACGCAAACTAAAGATAGATCATTAATGTCATCCCAAAATTAACACTTCACTCGAAAACTATTTCATGGTTACGCGTATCCTGAGTAACTTATTACGGCATCCGAGGCTGTTTATATCAACGGTACCAATGCGACGCGACTCCCGGGACAGGTGTTGCACTAATCAGCGTCTGGAGAGAACTGGGGCCTTCCATTTCTCGCGCAGCGTTCTTACATATAAAGCCGCGGTGCAGACGGCTAAGGGAACGCCTGATAAAATCTGCTCTTCCGACTAGCCGCTGGGCTAGTAATGCACCACTTTATGTTATCGAATAAATCATTGCTTCCTTTGCTGATGGCCGATGAAGCTCTCAATTTAAATGTGCAATCAGCACACAGGTAAGTAATCATAATAAAAGTCTGACGTGGCTACATCAAATATTTTGGGCGAGATAATTAATTTAATTACACTACACGCAGTAGATGAGCTCTGAACTTGCTCTTTGGAGATACGCTATCGCTATAGTTTTATAGTTATTCAGTTGAAACTTCTAACATCTTTATGATTATAGCAGATCTCCCTACTACTTAAATTTAAACATCCTAGCTTTATTTATTCGCCTACTTAATCTATCTTGCTTCCTTAATTTTTAAGATAAAAACCAGAAAATCATGAATTTCAACTAAAATTTTAATTTGTGAGATCCAGAATACTGTTTCTACTAAATTATTATACAAAAGGAATCTAAATATACATTTTTAAGTTTCTAGCTCTTGTCTGTTGCGCCAATGATTTTTACAGAAAAACATCCAAATTTTGAAAATGGTTAAAGTTATTGAACTGATATCCAACACATATTGATTTTGTATGACTCCTGACATGCTAGAAACATTTCAGGTTATTTACTTCATTTTAAAGTATTGCGCAATATTTATGACGTCAGAGCTAGTTACAGCGGACTAGGCTGGCACACAATGGAAAGACTGATGTGAATTTTATAAGGCGTGAGTAGGCTGCTTCCCTACAAACAGGCTCTGCTAACAGTATACTACGCCTTCCACATCGCTGGCAACGGGTTCTATACAATGCTGGTGACTACTTTGAAGGACTGTAACAGGTGGAAACATGTAACTCTTTTGTATCGGTTGTGGATAAATAGTTGCCACTACTTAAGTTCCAACCCTCGTAATATACTTAAAAGTGTAAATTGGTTAAAGCCTGAAATTCTGCGAACACCAAGTTTATCCCACTGTATAGCTTTGAATGTGCTCCATTTGATGTCATTATGTTGGGTCTATTTTGATGAGCTTCTGGTATAATGTAATACCTTTGAGAGACATTTTTAATGTGGTTTTACCATGTTTTGCATAGGAACTGCAATAAAACTGACCATTTAATATCCAGATTGCCTGTCATTATGGTGAAACAGACAACAGTAAAAATAATTCTGCTGCTGCACAACAGTTTTGTAACATTGCCTAAGAAAGGCACAGGTCTGGGGGGTTTGAGGCTAAATAAATTTCTTGAAATAAGAAAACTTGAGACTCAAAAAATCTCATGTGCTGATTGAAATACAGATCCAGTAACTAAACAAAACCCCAAAAACACATTTGGGTATAAAATAACAAACTTAAGAAATACAATGTAAACTGGTGTCTTTGGGAATGCATTAGCCAATAAACAAGCTGCAAAACAAACAGATATATAAAAATAAACTACAAAAATAGTATACATATACACCCAAACGAAATTTCGAAAATTAATTTCTAATAATCATGTAGCCTATGCTTAAAAATGTAGTAGCTTTAAGTTGAAAAATTGATGTTTGCCCAGGGATAAGAACTCATCAACCAAATATGCATTTGAAAATTTGTTCTGAAATAAAAAGGGAGCCAAACAGAATGTGTTACACACTAACTGTAAAGCAGTTTTTATCCATTTAGGGTCAAATTTTCTTTGAAGCTGTGGTGAGGACGATGTTATCAATAAAATAAGAAATCAAATCTAACAAAAAAATACTTACAACACCAAGAGAAGTAGCAGTGACTGGCATTAACCTGATCAGTGAGTGGTAAAATATACACACAAAATAAACTGCAATTTAACAGAATTTTTACCTGACTTGTAGCGTTATATGTCAGTTTCGTGGCGAAGTGCTCATCATCTTGCTAATGGTCATACTTATTGCGATATACACATTTTAGCAAGGCACTACGCAAAATTCCGAAAGTTTGCAATGAAAAATAGGGTTGCTA